>NC_073694.1:102281511-102369011 GCF_029784165.1 Wyeomyia smithii
ACAAAAGAAACTCAAATTTCGCACAGCTCGAGAACCAATCAAGCAAATACAACCAAATTTGGCAAGAGAATGTTTTTGGGTGTTACAAACATGTCCATAATGTTTTACACCCTTCCTTATTCTGGCATAGCTCCAAATACCATTTTGAAATCTAAGATGGCGACTTCCGGTTTCTGAAAACCAGCGGCAAATGACCAAATACCACCCAATATAGGTATTTCCGGAATTGTTATGACGCACTGAAGCCACAAAACGACCTCAGACAACATTTTAAATTGTAAGATGGCGACTTCCGGTGTCTGGAAAACAGCCGAAAATGACCAAATATCACCCAATATGAGCGTTTCTTTAACCAGATTGACGCACGGGGGCCAGAAATTGTTCCCAAATGCCATTTCGAAATCCAAGATAGCAACTTCCGGTTTCCGAAAATCAGCGGCAAATGACCAAATACCACCCAATATGCGTATTTACAGAATTGTTATGACGCACTGAAACCACAAATCGACCTCAGACAACATTTTTAATTGCAAGATGGCTACTTATGGTGTCTGGAAAACAGCCGAAAATGACAAAATACCACCCAATATGAGTGTTTCTTTAACCAGGATGACGCTCAGAGGCCAAAAACTGTCCCCTAATGCCATTTTGAAATTCAAGATTGCGACTTCCGGTTTCTGAAAAACAGCGGCAAATTATCAAACACCATCCAATATGGGTATTTCCGGAATTGTTATGACGCACTGAAGCCACAAATCGACCTCAGACAACATTTTAAAATTGTAAGATGGCGACTTCCAAATAACACCCAATATGAGTGTTTTTTCAACCAGATTGACGCTCAGAGTCCAAAAATTGACTCCTAATGCCATTTCATTTTGAAATTCAAGATGGCGTCTTCAGGTTACCACCCAATATGGGTATTTCCGGGATTTTTTTGATGCACTGAAGTCACAAATCGACCTCAGACATTAGTTTGAATTTTAACATGACGACTTCTGGCGTGTCTGGAAAACAGTCAAAAATGACAAAATACCACCCAATATGAGTGTTTCTTTAACCAGAATGACGCTCAGGGGTCAGAAATTGTCTCCAAATGCCATTTTAAAACCCAAGATGGCGACTTACGGTTTCTGAAAAATAGGCTGAAGTGACCAAATACCACCCAATAGGTGTATCACCGAATCCAGAATGATGCAAGGTGCTAAAAATTGACCTCAGACACCAGTTTGAGTTGTAAAATGGCAACTTCTGGGAAACAGCCGAAAATAACCGAATACTACTACATATGAATATTTCCGTAATCGAGATGATGTATAGAAGCCAAGCATTGACCCTGGACACCATTTTGAATTCGAAAATGACCACTTTCAGTTTCTAAAAAACAACGAAAATAACTGAAATGCAAATGCATTCAATATATTTCCGGAAAAGGGGTAATGTAAAAAAAAATATATATATGTATATATACATATATATATATATATATATATATATATATATATATATATATATATATATATATATATATATATATATATATATATATATATATATATATATATATATATATATATATATATATATATATATATATATATATATATATATATATATATATATATATATATATATATATATATATATATATATATATATATATATATATATATATATATATATATATATATGGCTATATATATATATATATGGCTATATATATGGCTATATATATATATATATATATATATATATATATATATATATATATATATATATATATATTTATATATATATATATATATATATATATATATATATATATATATATATATATATATATATATATACGGCTGTTTGAACCTTCCAAAAACGTAAATGTCAAATTTATAGAGTTTAAGAAACTGTAGAAAGCTAATTGCAAAGTTCAAGTAAAATTAACAAAAAGCAAGCGTTTTTGGTTACATATATTTAAAATGGTTACAAATGATCAGGATTATGTATTTATAATACATTTTTTATGTTATATGACTGTGAAGTAAGTGCTTTATTCGATGCCTAAAGGTTTTTTTTTAGTTTTTAAATAGTTTATTTGACACGGCACGATACAGTTTATGTTTAACTGAGCCAAGTACATTTTTTTTTGAATTTTAAATTAGCAGGGAAAAGAGGGAGGCCTTTTCTTTATTCTCGCGGCCGACTACGAGCTAGTGGGGATTTAAGGTGAGAGGAGGGGAGTTACAATTTTGATTTTAACTATATTGAGTTATATGATTTATTTATTTGTACATGGCTAAGCAGTGATGTTCTATTTGAGCAGTTTGGACTGAGGTGTCTGCGTGAACATAAAGATGCCGAGTCTTCGTTTGAGTGTCTCCAGCTTAGTGTATCATCTTCTTTCAGCGTGTAGCGGGAATGGTAATCTAACAAATAGATAGAAGGGTTTCATATTTTAATACCAGCGTGTTTTATGAACACGTATAGCTGTGTCATGTACTGGAGATCACCGCTTCCCAGAATGTCTCTAACGGGTACGTTTGGTTGTTTTCCTTGGGCCCGAAGGGAATCTATAAGCTCAGACCTAACACCACAGTATTCGGTACACGACCAAACAACATGCTCGATGTCATGGTAGCCATCGCCACAAACGCAGTGATTACTGTCTACAAGCCCTATACGAAAGAGATGCGTGTTTAACGTATAGTGATTGGACATAAGTCTGGACATCACGCGAATGAAGTCCCGACCTACATCCAACCCCTTGAACCATGCTTTCGTCGATACCTTAGGAAAAATGGAATGTAGCCACCGTCCCAGTTCATCTGAGTTCCATGATGATTGCCAACTGCTGAGTGTTCTCTGACGCAAAATGCTATAAAATTCATCATAAGCAATTGGTCTTTCATAAATATCGCCGTCAATAGCACCCACCTTAGCTAAAGAGTCATCCTTTTCGTTACCCGGAATCGAGCAATGAGAAGGGACCCACGCTAAGGTAACCCGGTAATTTTTATCTGTTAAAGCACTTAAAAACCGCCGTATTTTCCCCAGAAAATGCGGGGTGTGCTTCACAGGCTTCATTGATCGCAGAGCCTCAATGGCACTGAGACTATCTGTGAAGATGAAGTAGTGGTCTATGGGTAGGGTTTCGATGATTCCAAGAGAGTACTGAATAGCAGCAAGTTCTGCGACGTACACGGAAGCAGGAGCATCGAGTTTGTAGGAGGCGGTAAAATTTTCGTGGAAAACACCGAAGCCAGTGGACTCATCTAGATTAGATCCGTCAGTGTAAAACCTTTTATCATAACTAACATGTTTAAACTTATTGGAAAAAATCTTAGGGATCTCTTGGGGTCGCAATCGATCCGGGATACCAGAAATGTCTTGTTTCATGGTGGTGTCGAAGAATATAGCATTATTAGAAGTAGCTAAAAGTGCGACATTGGAGGAATCGTATGAAGAAGGATTAATATCTTGAGCCATATAGTCAAAATATAAAGTCATAAATCTGGATTGAGATTGAAGGTCGACCAACCTCTCGAAATTTTCAATTACTAATGGGTTCATAACTGTGCATCGAATTAGCAACCGGTAAGAGAGATTCCAAAAACGATGTTTCAACGGAAGAATACCCGCTAACACTTCAAGACTCATCGTATGGGTCGACTGCATGCAACCCAAGGCAATACGCAAACAACGATATTGTATTCTCTCTAATGTTATAATGTGCGTGTTCGCGGCGGAGCGAAAGCAGAAACAGCCGTACTCAAGAACTGACAATATCGTTGTTTGGTTTAACCTTAGAAGGTCTCCTGGGTGAGCACCCCACCAAGTTCCGGTAATCGTACGAAGAAAATTAATCCTCTGTTGGCATTTTTGTGTCAGATACCTTATATGACAAGCCCAGGTGCATTTAGAGTCGAACCAGACCCCGAGATATTTAGCGACTAAAACCTGAGAGATCGTTTTACCCGTTAGTAGGAGCTGCAGCTGAGCTGGGTTATGCTTCCTAGAAAAAACGACCAGCTCAGTTTTCTCCGGAGAGAATTCGATACCCAGCTTAAGAGCCCATTCAGACAAATTGTCTAAGGTATCTTGCAATGGTCCTTGCAGATCGCTAGCCTTGCCACCAGTAATGGATACAACGCTATCGTCTGCAAGTTGCCTTAGCGTGCATGAATTTGCAAGACATTCATCGATGTCATTGACGTAAAAATTATATAAGAGAGGACTTAAACATGAGCCCTGGGGGAGGCCCATGTAACTAATTCGGGAAGTTGTCGAATCGCCATGTGAGAAATACATATGCTTTTCTGACAACAAATTGAGCAAAAAGTTATTCAAACTTGGTGAAAGTCCCTGCGAATGAAGTTTCGCGCTTAAAACTTCTACAGAGACAGAGTCAAAAGCCCCCTTAATATCCATGAACGCAGAAGCCATTTGCTCTTTTCGAGCAAAGGCTAGTTGAATTTCAGTAGAAAGCAACGCTAGGCAATCGTTCGTCCCTTTGCCCCGGCGAAAGCCAAATTGAGTATCTGAAAGTAACCCGTTTGTTTCGACCCATTTGTCTAACCGTAAGAGAATCATTTTCTCCATTAATTTCCGGAGGCAAGAGAGCATCGCAATCGGCCTATATGAATTGTGATCAGAGGCAGGTTTCCCGGGTTTCCGAATAGCAATGACTTTTACCTCCCTCCAGTCATGCGGAACAATATTTAGCTCAAGAAACTTGTTGAACAAATTCAACAAGCGTCTTTTTGCAGAGTCGGGTAGATTCTTCAACAGGTTGAATTTTATTCTATCTAACCTTGGAGCCTTATTGTTGCACGACAGGAGAGCCATTGAAAATTCCAACATCGAAAATGGAGGATCTTCCGTAGTTACTAATAACGCGTCGCGAAAGGTTTTCTGTTCCGGTACAGAGTCCGGAACCTCTTTGGCAAAATCGAGTATCCAGCGATCTGAATACTCCTCGCTTTCATTCGAAACGTCACGGTTCCGCATGCGCCTGGCGGTATCCCAAAGAGTGCTCATCGCTGTTTCCCTCGACAACGCGTTTACGAACCGCCGCCAGTACCCGCGTTTTTTCGCCTTTACTAAGCTCTTCATCTGCCTGCCCAGTGCCTCGTACTTTCGAAGCAGGTTGACAGTGCCGTACTCCCGGTAGTCCTTATACGCCGCGGACCTTCGCGCGTACAGCTCAGAGCACTCTTTGTCCCACCATTTGTTGGGAGGGCGTTGTCTAATCGTTACCCCGGGTATCGGTTTCGTCTGAGCTTGCGTCGCGGCGTCGATTATCAAGCCAGCTAAGAACGCGTATTCTTCCTCCGGAGGAAGTTCCTCGTGAGCCTCGATAGATTCCGCTGTAATAGACTCATAACGCTTCCAATCAATATTACGTGTAAGGTCGTAGGAAATATTGATTGGGTTCGGGGGAGTTGAACCATTAGCAATTGATATAACGATTGGAAGATGATCACTACCGTGGGGATCGTTGATTACTTTCCACTGGCAATCTAACGCAAGTGATGTCGAGCAGAGGGATAGGTCAAGCACGCTTTCACGTGCTGGAGGATTAGGTACACGTGTCGCTTCCCCAGTATTCAAAACTGTCATATTGAAGTCGTCGATCAAGTTACAGATTAAAGAAGATCGGTTGTCGTCGTACAGCGACCCCCATAGCGAACAGTGAGAATTAAAATCTCCCAATATCAAAAAAGGCGCGGGAAGCAACTCTGCTATATCAGTGAGATGCTTCTGTTCAATCCGCGCGGATGGAGGCATATATAACGAAACAAGGCATAGGTCTTTTCCATTCATATTCGTTTGAATGGCAACGACTTCAATATTCGAGATCGAGGGGAGGTCGATTCGGAAGAAGGAATAGCACTTTTTAGTCCCTAAAAGTACCCCTCCACCGTGTGAGTCTCGATCTCGACGAATAATGTTAAAATCGTGGAAATTGAGTTGATCGTTTGAATTGAGAAAGGTTTCACAGAGCGCAAATGCGTCACAATTGTATGTATTTATTAAATGAGAAAATAGATCGAATTTGGGGATGTTACTTCTGCAATTCCACTGGAATACAGTGATAAAATTCCTAACCTCTTTCGCCGTATTAGTCATCGAAAGATATGATAGCTGAAATGAGGGGCCAAGTTGCTGCTAGTTGCATCAAAAAGGTTTTCACTGTAGGAAGAAGGGCAAGAAGAATATTTTGTAGGGGATCTGGTATGTTGAATGTTTTAAATATCCAGTCCACAATATCAGAAAATTTTATGAACCCTGTTTTTTTTATCTTCTGATCGAGAAATGGGTGCACGAGGGGTGTTTGGTGCCCCAGGAAGCGGTGGGTACTCCTGGTTTGATTTAAAATTAAAACCGGGAAGTACTTGCTTCGGTTTTTCTTCACCGCTTCCTTTTTGTGTTGGCTTATTGGTCATTCCGCTAGGGGTTATCTTGCGACCTTTGCGAGAAAGATTAGGAGAGTTGATCATTCTCCTCTTCCTAGATCCTTCTGGCATGGCATAAGAACACCCTTCGACGGGATCGTCAGATGTACCCTCATCGGTTGGCAAAAAGAAAAAGATGTTTCCTGTCGAGGGTGGCTCAGCACTCTTCAGCATTTCTGCGAAAGAGCGCTTTGATCGTTCCTTGGGGGAACGCTTTATTTTTTCCTCGCGCTGTTTGTACGCGGGACACGCCGAAAGGTCATGCCGAGTTCCCTCGCAGCAAAGACACTTTTCAGTATCCTCACTGCAAGCGGTCTCAGCATGATTGCCTCCGCACTTGCTGCAGCGTGCCTTGTTGCAGCAGTAGGTGGCTGTATGACCTAACTGCTTGCAGTTTTGGCAATGCATGACCCGCGGTACGAACAGGCGTACAGGCAGACGAACCCTGTCCAAAGAGATGTAGTTCGGCAGTGCGGATCCGGCGAATGTTACACGGAAGGAATCCGAAGGGAAGAATTTCTTCTTCCCTTCTTCGATGGATACTGAATGCAATTGCTTGACATCCAGTATCTTTACATCTTGAATCAGGGGGTTCTTGAAGCAGCCAACCCCGTGACGCAAAATGTCATCGACCGTGAGGCTTCCTTCGGTAACCACACCGTCGATCTCCACGTCCTTGGCAGGGATGTACACGCGGTACTCTCTCGTGAAGAGCTCGTAGCTAGCAATTGCGTTTGCTTGCTTCAAGCTACTCACAACAACTCGCAGTTTGTTCGGTCTAACCTTTGTAATTTCGGTTACGTCCGAAAACTGTTTTGCCAGGTCCTTGCCGATTTGAATTATATTTAGAGGCTTCTTTATGGGCCTGAAGTAAACTACGAATGGACCTTTCGAAGCATCTGGGTAAGCTTTCACCCGTGTTGCCGGTACCCTTGGTACGGGGCTAGGTAGCGGGGAAGGTAGAGGGGAATTGATGGGGGAGATCTCAATCTCTTCCCCATTTGTTTCCACATCCAGGAATAGTTGCACCTGCATGTCGTCCATTTTGCGGGAGCGTTACGCTCTACCGCACACAAACGATAAATATTCGAATGTGGGGGGGGGGGTCTAGTAGTTGCTATTAAATTTTAAAAACAATTTTTCAAACTACAATGGATCAAAATAAAAAAAGGCAGTAATACTAATACTAATAACAATAGTAATAATAAAAATAATAATAATAATAATAATAATAATAATAATAATAATAATAATAATAATAATAATAATAATAATAATAATAATAATAATAATAATAATAATTATAATAATACTAATAATAATAACAATAATAATAATAATAATAATAATAGTAATAATAATTATAATAATAACAATAATAATAATACTATTAATAATAATGATAAAAATTCTAAAGTGAATACTTCACCGAACGTCTAAGTCACGACCTCACGGCTGATAGTAGGATTAATCGAGCGTCTCCGCAGAACAAACAATGACGATCCAGCTTCGTGTTGTGACACAGTGGCCGTATCCTACACGCGACCTTGTAGATGCCACTTGTAGTTGACTTCCACTCGCTCGATCGTATGATGGTCCGTGCTGCTAGCGGGGTAACAACGGTGCGGGAGAATTATTCTTGCTGATATATCAGCTGCGTATCGGATCACCGGCGATGTAGCCTGCCCCTACCAGTGTGCAGAAGATGTTTCTGCCGATAAACTGCCGGCTATTGTTATCGCGCAGCACAAGAACTAATCGACAAAAAAAACACCCGTACTCACTCGTGTATTGTTATTTTGCGAACTCAAACGGAGATGAACAATTTGCGTCTAATCGAGACGAAAGCAAAACAACGAATGACGATGCCTAAAGGGTTTCCAAGTGAAATTTCAAATATGTTGATCTTAGGCCAATATGAAAATAGGGTTAATTTAGCGTTGTAACGTCACGAAAAAAGTACGGTTTTTTTTACTTCATGGGAACTCCTTACATTTAATCAACGTAATATTTTGTTTTCTCTTTATATTCAAAAATACCCTTAATTTGATACTAAAAGATCGCAGCATGAAATATACATGAATACAACTAGAGTTACAACCGGGTTCAGTTTGCGTTGTAACGTCACAAAATTTTTTTCTCCCCGAATATAATATTCGTCTCATCATTCGTTGTTTTGCTTTCGTCTCGATTAGACGCAAATTGTTTATCTCCGTTTGAGTTCGCAAAATAACAATACACGAGTTATCGTACGGGTGTTTTTTTGTCGATTAGTTCTTGTGCTGCGCGATAACAATAGCCTGTTATATATCGGCAGAAACATCTGCACACTGGTAGGGGCAGGCTACCCCGCCAGTGATTCGATACGCAGCTGATATATCAGCAAGAATAATTCTCCCGCACCGCTGTTACCCCGCTAGCAGCACGGACCATCATACGATCGAGCGAGTGGAAGTCAACTATAAGTGGCATCTACAAGGTCGCGTGTAGGACACGGCCACTGCGTCTCAACACGAAGCTGGACCGTCATTGTTTGTTCTGCGGAGACGCTCGATTAATTCTACTATCAGCCGTGAGGTCGTGACTTAGACGTTCGGTGAAGTATTACCTTTAGAATTTTTACTATTATTATCAATATTATTACTATGTTATAATATTATTATTAATATTATTATTGATATTATTATTGTTATTATTAATATTATTACTATAATTATTATTATTATTATTATATTATTGTTATTAGAATTAGTATTACTGTCTTTTTTTTATTTGATCCATTGTAGATTGAAAAATTGTTTTTAAAATTTAACATCAACTACTTGAAACACCCCCCCCCCCCCGCCATATTCGAATATTTATCGTTTGTGTGCGGTAGAGCGTAACGCTCCCGCAAAATGGACGACATGCAGGTGCAACTTTTCCAGGAGGTGGAAACAAACGGGGAAGAAATTGAAATTTCTCCCCTTTTGTGCCCTCCCCTTTGCCAAGTCCTGTACCAAGAGTACCGGAAGTACGGGTTAAAGCTTACCCAGATGCCGCTGGCGGTCCCTACGTTGTTTTTTTTTCCGGCCCATAAAGAAGCCATTGAATATAATTCAAATTGGCAAAGACCTGGCAAAACATTTTTCGGCCGTAACCGAGATTACGAAGGTGAGGCCGAACAAACTGCGAGTTGTCGTGAGTAGCTTGAAGCAAGCAAACGAAATTGCTGGCTACGAGCTCTTCACGAAAGAGTATCGCGTGTACATCCCTGCCAAGGATGTAGAAATCGACGGTGTGGTTACCGAGGGGAATCTCACTGTCGATGACATTTTGCGTCATGGAGTTGGCTGTTTTAAAAACCCCTTGATGCAAAGTGTAAAGATACTGGATTGCAAGCAATTGCATTCAGTATCCATCGAAGAAGGGAAGAAGAAATTCCTCCCTTCGGATTCCTTCCGAGTAACATTCGCCGGATCCGCGCTGCCGAACTACGTCCGCTTGGACAGGGTTCGTCTACCTGTACGCCTGTTCGTACCGCGGGTCATGCATTGCCAAAACTGTAAGCAGTTAGGTCACACAGCCACCTACTGCTGCAACAAGGCACGCTGTAGCAAGTGCGGAGGCAATCATGCTGAAAACGCTTGCAGTGGGGATACTGAAAAGTGTCTTTATTGCGAGGGAGCTCGGCATGACCTTCCGGCATGTCCCGCGTACAAACAGCGCGAGGAAAAAATTAAGCGTTCCCTTAAGGAACGATCAAAGCGCTCTTTTGCAAAAATGCTTAAGAGGGCTGAGCCACCCTCGACAGGAAACATCTTTTCCTTTTTGCCAACCGATGAGGGTACATCTGACGATCCCGTCGAAGGGTGTTCCTATGCCTTGCCAGAGGGATCTAGGAAGAGGAGAATGCTCAACTCTCCTAATCTTTCTCGTAAAGGTCGTAAGATAACCCCTAGCGGAATGACCAATAAGACAACACAAAAAGGAAGCGGTGAAGAAAAACCGAAGCAAGTACCCCCCGGTTTTAATTTCAAATCAAACCAGGAGTACCCACCGCTTCCTGGGGCACCAAAAACCCCTCGTGCACCCATTTCTCGATCAGAAGACATAAAAGAAACAGGGTTCATAAAATTCTCTGATATTGTGGACTGGATATTTAAAACATTCAACATACCAGATCCCCTTCAAAACATTCTTCTTGCCCTTCTCCCAACAGTGAAAACCTTTTTGAAGCAACTCACAGCAACTTGGCCCCTCATTTCAGCTATCGTATCTTTCGATGACTAATACGTTGAAAGAGGTTGAGGATTTTGTCACTGTGTTACAGTGGAACTGCAGAAGTATCATCCCCAAATTTGATTTATTTTCACATTTGATAAACACATACAATTGTGATGCGTTCGCGCTTTAATTTCCACGATTTTAGCATCATTCGTCGAGATCGAGACTCACACGGTGGAGGGGTACTTTTAGGGATCAAAAAGTGCTATTCTTTTTTCAGAATCGACCTCCCCTCGATCTCGAATATTGAAGTCGTTGCCATTCGAACGAATATGAATGGAAAAGACCTTTGCCTTGTTTCGTTATATATTCCCCCATCCGCGCGGATTGAACAGAAGCAACTCCTTGATATAGCAGAATTGCTTCCCGCACCTTTTTTGATTTTGGGAGATTTTAACTCTCACTGTTCGCTATGGGGGTCGCTGTACGACGACAACCGATCTTCTTTAATTTGTAACTTGATCGACGACTTCAATATGACACTTTTGAATACTGGGGAAGCGACACGTGTACCTAATCCTCCAGCACGTGAAAGCGTGCTTGACCTATCCCTCTGCTCGACATCACTTGCGTTAGATTGCCAGTGGAAAGTAATCAACGATCCCCACGGTAATGATCATCTTCCAATCGTTATATCAATTGCTAATGGTTCAACTCCCCCGAACCCAATCAATATTTCCTACGACCTTACACGTAATATTGATTGGAAGCGTTATGAGTCTATTACAGCGGAATCTATCGAGGCTCACGAGGAGCTTCCTCCGGAGGAAGAATACGCGTTCTTAGCTGGCTTGATAATCGACGCCGCGACGCAAGCTCAGACGAAACCGATACCCGGGGTAACGATTAGACAACGCCCTCCCAACAAATGGTGGGACAAAGAGTGCTCTGAGCTGTACGCGCGAAGGTCCACGGCGTATAAGGACTACCGGGAGTACGGCACTGTCAACCTACTACGAAAGTACGAGGCACTGGGCAGGCAGATGAAGAGCTTAGTAAAGGCGAAAAAACGCGGGTACTGGCGGCGGTTCGTAAACGCGTTGTCGAGGGAAACAGCGATGAGCACTCTTTGGGATACCGCCAGGCGCATGCGGAACCGTGACGTTTCGAATGAGAGTGAGGAGTATTCAGATCGCTGGATACTCGATTTTGCCAAAAAGGTCTGTCCGGATTCTGTACCGGAACAGAAAACCTTTCGCGACGCGTTTATAGTAACTACGGAAGAGCCTCCATTTTCGATGTTGGAATTTTCAATGGCTCTCCTGTCGTGCAACAATAAGGCTCCAGGGTTAGATAGAATAAAATTCAACCTGTTGAAGAATCTACCCGACTCTGCGAAAAGACGCTTGTTGGACTTGTTCAACAAGTTTCTTGAGCTAAATATTGTTCCGCAAGACTGGAGGGAGGTAAAAGTCATTGCTATTCGGAAACCCGGGAAACCTGCCTCTGATCACAATTCATATAGGCCGATTGCGATGCTCTCTTGCCTCCGGAAATTAATGGAGAAAATGATCCTCTTACGGTTAGACAAATGGGTCGAAACAAACGGGTTACTTTCAGATACTCAATTTGGCTTTCGCCGGGGCAAAGGGACGAACGATTGCCTAGCGTTGCTTTCTACTGAAATTCAAGTCGCATTTGCTCGAAAAGAGCAAATGGCTTCTGCGTTCTTGGATATTAAGGGGGCTTTTGACTCTGTCTCTGTAGAAGTTTTAAGCGCGAAACTTCATTCGCAGGGACTTTCACTAAATCTGAATAACTTTTTGCTCAATTTGTTGTCAGAAAAGCATATGTATTTCTCACATGGCGATTCGACAACTTCCCGAATAAGTTACATGGGCCTTCCCCAGGGCTCGTGTTTAAGTCCTCTCTTATATAATTTTTACGTCAATGACATCGATGAATGTCTTGCAAATTCATGCACGCTAAGGCAACTTGCAGACGATAGCGTTGTATCCATTACTGGTAGCGAGGCTAGCGATCTGCAAGGACCATTGCAAGATACCTTAGACAATTTGTCTGAATGGGCCTTTAAGCTGGGTATCGAATTCTCTCCGGAGAAAACTGAGTTGGTCGTTTTTTCTAGGAAGCATAACCCAGCTCAGCTGCAGCTCCTACTAACGGGTAAAACGATCTCTCAGGTTTTAGTCGCTAAATACCTCGGGGTCTGGTTCGACTCTAAATGCACCTGGGCTTGTCATATTAGGTATCTGACACGAAAATGCCAACAGAGGATTAATTTTCTTCGTACGATTACCGGAACCTGGTGGGGAGCCCACCCAGGAGACCTTCTAAGGCTTTACCAAACAACGATATTGTCAGTTCTTGAGTACGGCTGTTTCTGCTTTCGCTCCGCCGCGAACACGCACATTATAAAATTAGAGAGAATACAATATCGTTGTTTGCGTATTGCCTTGGGTTGCATGCAGTCGACCCATACGATGAGTCTTGAAGTGTTAGCAGGTATTCTTCCGTTGAAACATCGTTTTTGGAATCTCTTTTACCGGTTGCTAATTCGATGCACAGTTATGAACCCATTAGTAATTGAAAATTTCGAGAGGTTGGTCGACCTTCAATCTCAATCCAGATTTATGACTTTATATTTTGACTATATGGCTCAAGATATTAATCCTTCTTCATACGATTCCTCCAATGTCGCACTTTTAGATACTTCTAATAATGCTATATTCTTCGACACCACCATGAAACAAGACATTTCTGGTATCCCGGATCAATTGCGACCCCAAGAGATCCCTAAGATTTTTTCGAATAAGTTTAAACATGTTAGTTATGATAAAAGGTTTTACACTGACGGATCTAATCTAGATGAGTCCACTGGCTTCGGTGTTTTCCACGAAAATTTTACCGCCTCCTACAAACTCGATGCTCCTGCTTCCGTGTACGTCGCAGAACTTGCTGCTATTCAGTACTCTCTTGGAATCATCGAAACCCTACCCACAGACCACTACTTCATCTTCACAGATAGTCTCAGTGCCATTGAGGCTCTGCGATCGATGAAGCCTGTGAAGCACACCCCGTATTTCCTGGGGAAAATACGGCGGTTTTTAAGTGCTTTAACAGATAAAAATTACCGGGTTACCTTAGCGTGGGTCCCTTCTCATTGCTCGATTCCGGGTAATGAAAAGGCTGACTCTTTTGCTAAGGTGGGTGCTATTGATGGCGATATTTATGAAAGACCAATTGCTTATGATGAATTTTATAGCATTTTGCGTCAGAGAACACTCAACAGTTGGCAATCATCATGGAACTCAGATGAACTGGGACGGTGGCTACATTCCATTTTTCCTAAGGTATCGACGAAAGCATGGTTCAAGGGGTTGGATGTCGGTCGGGACTTCATTCGCGTGATGTCCAGACTTATGTCCAATCACTACACGTTAAACACGCATCTCTTTCGTATAGGGCTTGTAGACAGTAATCACTGCGTTTGTGGCGATGGCTACCATGACATCGAGCATGTTGTTTGGTCGTGTACCGAATACTGTGGTGTTAGGTCCGAGCTTATAGATTCCCTTCGGGCCCGAGGAAAACAACCGAACGTACCCGTTAGAGACATTCTGGGAAGCGGTGATCTCCAGTACATGACACAGCTATACTGCTTTCTGAAAAACGCTGACATTAAAATTTAAAATTTTCTTTGTCTATTTGTCAGATTAAGGATACAAATATGCTATGCTGAAGACACGGAAACGAAGAGCCCGCATCTATGCTTACACAAATATTTTGAACCCACAACAAACAAGAATACAATTGCTCTACCAGTTGAAAAACAAAGTTCCAAAATAGTTTTAAGTCAAAATTGTATCTCCCCTCCTCTCACTTTAAATCCCCACTAGCTCGTAGTCGGCCGCGAGAATAAAGAAAAGGCCTCCCTCTTTTCCCTGCTAACGAAGAATTAATACGAATTGTACTTGGCTCAGTAACACAGTAATTAGTTCACGTTACATCTGTCATATAACAGAGTAGTCATATATATATATATATATATATATATATATATATATATATATATATATATATATATATATATATATATATATATATATATATATATATATATATATATATATATATATATATATATATATATATATATATATATATATATATATATATATATATATATATATATATATATATATATATATATATATATATATATATATATATATATATATATATATATATATATATATAGTAACTACGGAAGAGCCTCCATTTTCGATGTTGGAATTTTCAATGGCTCTCCTGTCGTGCAACAATAAGGCTCCAGGGTTAGATAGAATAAAATTCAACCTGTTGAAGAATCTACCCGACTCTGCGAAAAGACGCTTGTTGGACTTGTTCAACAAGTTTCTTGAGCTAAATATTGTTCCGCATGACTGGAGGGAGGTAAAAGTCATTGCTATTCGGAAACCCGGGAAACCTGCCTCTGATCACAATTCATATAGGCCGATTGCGATGCTCTCTTGCCTCCGGAAATTAATGGAGAAAATGATCCTCTTACGGTTAGACAAATGGGTCGAAACAAACGGTTTACTTTCAGATACTCAATTTGGCTTTCGCCGGGGCAAAGGGACGAACGATTGCCTAGCGTTGCTTTCTACTGAAATTCAAGTCGCATTTGCTCGAAAAGAGCAAATGGCTTCTGCGTTCTTGGATATTAAGGGGGCTTTTGACTCTGTCTCTGTAGAAGTTTTAAGCGCGAAACTTCATTCGCAGGGACTTTCACTAAATCTGAATAACTTTTTGCTCAATTTGTTGTCAGAAAAGCATATGTATTTCTCACATGGCGATTCGACAACTTCCCGAATAAGTTACATGGGCCTTCCCCAGGGCTCATGTTTAAGTCCTCTCTTATATAATTTTTACGTCAATGACATCGATGAATGTCTTGCAAATTCATGCACGCTAAGGCAACTTGCAGACGATAGCGTTGTATCCATTACTGGTAGCGAGGCTAGCGATCTGCAAGGACCATTGCAAGATACCTTAGACAATTTGTCTGAATGGGCTTTTAAGCTGGGTATCGAATTCTCTCCGGAGAAAACTGAGTTGGTCGTTTTTTCTAGGAAGCATAACCCAGCTCAGCTGCAGCTCCTACTAACGGGTAAAACGATCTCTCAGGTTTTAGTCGCTAAATATCTCGGGGTCTGGTTCGACTCTAAATGCACCTGGGCTTGTCATATTAGGTATCTGACACGAAAATGCCAACAGAGGATTAATTTTCTTCGTACGATTACCGGAACCTGGTGGGGAGCCCACCCAGGAGACCTTCTAAGGCTTTACCAAACAACGATATTGTCAGTTCTTGAGTACGGCTGTTTCTGCTTTCGCTCCGCCGCGAACACGCACATTATAAAATTAGAGAGAATACAATATCGTTGTTTGCGTATTGCCTTGGGTTGCATGCAGTCGACCCATACGATGAGTCTTGAAGTGTTAGCAGGTATTCTTCCGTTGAAACATCGTTTTTGGAATCTCTTTTACCGGTTGCTAATTCGATGCACAGTTATGAACCCATTAGTAATTGAAAATTTCGAGAGGTTGGTCGACCTTCAATCTCAATCCAGATTTATGACTTTATATTTTGACTATATGGCTCAAGATATTAATCCTTCTTCATACGATTCCTCCAATGTCGCACTTTTAGATACTTCTAATAATGCTATATTCTTCGACACCACCATGAAACAAGACATTTCTGGTATCCCGGATCAATTGCGACCCCAAGAGATCCCTAAGATTTTTTCGAATAAGTTTAAACATGTTAGTTATGATAAAAGGTTTTACACTGACGGATCTAATCTAGATGAGTCCACTGGCTTCGGTGTTTTCCACGAAAATTTTACCGCCTCCTACAAACTCGATGCTCCTGCTTCCGTGTACGTCGCAGAACTTGCTGCTATTCAGTACTCTCTTGGAATCATCGAAACCCTACCCACAGACCACTACTTCATCTTCACAGATAGTCTCAGTGCCATTGAGGCTCTGCGATCGATGAAGCCTGTGAAGCACACCCCGTATTTCCTGGGGAAAATACGGCGGTTTTTAAGTGCTTTAACAGATAAAAATTACCGGGTTACCTTAGCGCGGGTCCCTTCTCATTGCTCGATTCCGGGTAATGAAAAGGCTGACTCTTTTGCTAAGGTGGGTGCTATTGATGGCGATATTTATGAAAGACCAATTGCTTATGATGAATTTTATAGCATTTTGCGTCAGAGAACACTCAACAGTTGGCAATCATCATGGAACTCAGATGAACTGGGACGGTGGCTACATTCCATTTTTCCTAAGGTATCGACGAAAGCATGCTTCAAGGGGTTAGATGTCGGTCGGGACTTCATTCGCGTGATGTCCAGACTTATGTCCAATCACTATACGTTAAACACGCATCTCTTTCGTATAGGGCTTGTAGACAGTAATCACTGCGTTTGTGGCGATGGCTACCATGACATCGAGCATGTTGTTTGGTCGTGTACCGAATACTGTGGTGTTAGGTCCGAGCTTATAGATTCCCTTCGGGCCCGAGGAAAACAACCGAACGTACCCGTTAGAGACATTCTGGGAAGCGGTGATCTCCAGTACATGACACAGCTATACTGCTTTCTGAAAAACGCTGACATTAAAATTTAAAATTTTCTTTGTCTATTTGTCAGATTAAGGATACAAATATGCTATGCTGAAGACACGGAAACGAAGAGCCCGCATCTATGCTTACACAAATATTTTGAACCCACAACAAACAAGAATACAATTGCTCTACCAGTTGAAAAACAAAGTTCCAAAATAGTTTTAAGTCAAAATTGTATCTCCCCTCCTCTCACTTTAAATCCCCACTAGCTCGTAGTCGGCCGCGAGAATAAAGAAAAGGCCTCCCTCTTTTCCCTGCTAACGTAGAATTAATACGAATTGTACTTGGCTCAGTAACACAGAAAATGTATCGTGCCGTGTCAAATAAACTAATTTAAACCTCATAATATTCGTCTATGTTGAAAAACTTACTTGATGCATCTAAATTAGTTCACGTTACATCTGTCATATAACAGAGTATATATATATATATATATATATATATATATATATATATATATATATATATATATATATATATATATATATATATATATATATATATATATATATATATATATATATATATATATATATATATATATATATATATATATATATATATAGATATATATATACAGTCATGGAGAAAAAAATAAACACACTTGCAGCGTTGGATGATTTTTCGTATTTGCGCATTGATTTTAATTGTTGTATGATGTGATGTTACGTCATTATGATCCGCAGACATTCTTTTTTAAAGAGGCACGGAGAAATGACTGGAGAAATTTCTTTGTCGGTGATTCCGAAAATTTTTTTCGTGAGTTGGTTTTTTTAAAGTGGCGACAAAAATAAATACACTATTGAAATATATATACAAAACAATCCAAATTAGGTACATTTATCTACATATTGTTAGCAAAGTGATTTTTTACGTTACAAAACTCACTTTCAAAACTTTGTGGCCTGTTTTTTGTTTTGTAAAGCCATATTTAATATTCCGGGTATGTTTACCACCAGGTTTTCAAGAGTAGAAGCTGAACTAGCATATCACGCTGCCTGTCCGACGTTCCATAAGTCTGTTTTATTCTTTGGATGATGCTTTGCAACCTAGACTTTCCCAATCTTCCACAGAATTTCTAAAGGATTAAAACTAGGAGTCTGCGCTGGTCAAACTAATAATTTTATATTTTCGTTTAAAAATCATCTTCGTGTTTTTAATGCTGTATGTTTAGGATCGTTATACTAGCAAGCAGAAATATTATAAGCAGAAATTTGTGTTTCATTTGCATGTAAGCCGAACATGAAATGGAATCGAACCATTATAGACATATTTGTTACCTCAAAAAACATTCACATACCAGACAGACAGACAGACAGACAGACAGACAGACAGACAGACAGACAGACAGACAGACAGACAGACAGACAGACAGACAGACAGACAGACAGACAGACAGACAGGCAGGCAGGCAGACAGGCAGACAGACAGACAGACAGACAGACAGACAGACAGACAGACAGACAGACAGACAGACAGACAGACAGACAGACAGACAGACAGACAGACAGACAGACAGACAGACAGACAGACAGACAGACAGACAGACAGACAGACAGACAGACAGACAGACAGACAGACAGACAGACAGACAGACAGACAGACAGACAGACAGACAGACAGACAGACAGACAGACAGACAGACAGACAGACAGACAGACAGACAGACAGACAGACAGACAGACAGACAGACAGACAGACAGACAGACAGACAGACAGACAGACAGACAGACAGACAGACAGACAGACAGACAGACAGACAGACAGACAGACAGACAGACAGACAGACAGACAGACAGACAGACAGACAGACAGACAGACAGACAGACAGACAGACAGACAGACAGACAGACAGACAGACAGACAGACAGACAGACAGACAGACAGACAGACAGACAGACAGACAGACAGACAGACAGACAGACAGACAGACAGACAGACAGACAGACAGACAGACAGACAGACAGACAGACAGACAGACAGACAGACAGACAGACAGACAGACAGACAGACAGACAGACAGACAGACAGACAGACAGACAGACAGACAGACAGACAGACAGACAGACAGACAGACAGACAGACAGACAGACAGACAGACAGACAGACAGACAGACAGACAGACAGACAGACAGACAGACAGACAGACAGACAGACAGACAGACAGACAGACAGACAGACAGACAGACAGACAGACAGACAGACAGACAGACAGACAGACAGACAGACAGACAGACAGACAGACAGACAGACAGACAGACAGACAGACAGACAGACAGACAGACAGACAGACAGACAGACAGACAGACAGACAGACAGACAGACAGACAGACAGACAGACAGACAGACGGACAGACAGACAGACAGACAGACAGACGGACAGACAGACAGACAGACAGACAGACAGACGGACAGACAGACAGACAGACAGACAGACAGACAGACAGACAGACTGCATTTTTAAAGACATCTCAAAATCGTTACTGATTGTGAAGCTGTTAAAAAACGGTGAAGAAGGAGCAAATGTTACCAGTAGTAGGAAGATGGTTATTAAAACTACAAGAATATGGCTATGAATTAGCGCATCGAAAGGGTGAGAAGATGAAGCATGTAGACTGTTTAAGTCGCAATGCAGTTGATGAGCCCGAATGTGAAGAACCGGAACCAGTAGTGGCACACATTGTGGAGGTAACAATTCATGAAGACCAGTGGTTGAGCTTGAAGCTTTTACAGCGAGAGGACGAGAAGCTTCACTCGATTATGAAAACTATGTCAGCACCGCCAGAAGACAACAGGGATAAACAAATCTACAAAGAATATGCTTTGAGTAAGGAGAGCGTGATGCGAAGATGTGGCGACGGACTAAAGTGGGTGGTACCAAATCGTGCTCGCTGGCGAATAGCACGATGCTTCCACGATGAACTAGGACATAAGGGAGTGGATAAGCTGATTTAGGCAATGAAGCAAAATTTCTGGTTTCGTCGGATGCGTAGCTACGTGAAATAATACATCGGGGCCTGTATCCATTATGCATATGTGAAGGGGAAAGTGGGTGCAAATGAAGGCCTACTACAACCAATCGAAAAAAAACCCTGTGCCATTTGATACCATTCATCTTGATCACCTGAACCCGTTCATTCGTTCCACACTTCAGAACGAATATCTGATAGTATTAGTGGATGGCTTTACGAAATATATAGTGATCAAGGCAGTTAGAAATACGGAAACCGGTCCAGTAATCGTTATGCTGAACGAGGTGTTTGGGATATTCGGCAAACCGAAACGCATTATTACGAATCGTGGTACTGCGTATACATCCCAGGAGTTCGAGTTTTGTTTTTTTGTGTGCAAATGGGAACTGTCCATGTCAAGGTTGGAACCCCGCGTGCAAATGGTCAAATGGAACGAGCCAATCGCAGTATTTTAGATTCCATAAGGTGCATGGTGAAGGATGACAACCAAACTTGGGACAAACACTTGCAGATGGTTCAGTGGGGATTGAACTCAATGATCAACAGTACAACTAAACTGTTACCCAACTCACTTTTATACAATTATAATCCTCGGGACATTGTTGAAAATCAATTAACGATGATGTTTGCCTGTGAGTGCACCGAAGGCAGATCGGACGAATTAAAGCAGTTAGTGCAAGCGATAATAAAAACGGAGCAGCAGAAACAGAAGAAATACTTCGATGAGCGCAGAAAGGCAGCTAGGAAGTACTACGAAGGAGACCTTGTGCTGGTTGAAAAGGACCTGCAGGCCACTGGGCAGAGCCGGAAATTGGAACCACGATTTAAAGGGTCATACGTTATCCACAAGGTTGGCAAATGGCTGGACACGTGTAACTTGAGACCCTTATGTGGCCATTACCCTCTGTCCAGCAACTCCTATCCCAACCTCCACGTGGTGCCGACCGGAATACGAGTAACCTTAGCGGAGATCGGGTAACCAACCCCGGTGGAAACTATGGTCGTATGCTGACTGGGAAGGGGGTCGTACGCGGCTGTATCCCCATAGGGGCGGCGTACAACAGCGTCTGACCCGGAGCGGGCGGCTGAATTATGGAATGCTGTATCCCGCCAGCTACACCTAAGATGGCAGCCCCATCAGCAGGATGTAGGTATCGCGACCCTGGTAAGGTAGCATACCGAAACCTTTCATCAACCACGAACAACGATTTTAGAAATATGGAACGGATCAATCGGCAAAGACCTAGGCTACGAACACGGAAAAAGATTAAGGTAAACGATTGGAAATTTGGTACTTGGAATGTCCGATCTCTCAATGAACCGGCGCGGGCTGGCTTGCTTGCTCGAGAACTAAAGCGGCAGGGAGTCGAAATCGCAGCGATTCAGGAGGTTCGGTGGCCAAATTCCGGAGAAAGGGAATTCCGTGCAGTAGACCCTATTGCATGCACTTCTTTCAAGTACCACATCTACTACAGTGGCGGCAAAGCAGCGGAACGGGGCGTCGGTTTCGTAGTGCTGGGAAACAGAAAACAAGAGTCATCCGGTGGAGGCCCGTAGATGACCGTATATGCGTGTTGAGGATTTAGGGCAAATTCTTCAACTACAGTTTAATAAACACCTACGCACCGACAAACGACAAATCCGATGAAGTCAAAGATGAGTTTGAGCGAATCTATGACGAGTGCCCAAAACACGACGTAAAAGTCGTCATCGGAGACGCAAACGCACAGGTTGGAAGGGAGGAATTCTTCCGGTCATTGGAAGGCATAGCCTCCACTCGTCAACCAATGAAAACGGCCTGAGGCTGATAAACTTTGCCGCGGCCAGAGGAATGGCCATATGTAGCTCCTATTTTCCACGTTTGAATATTCGGAAACACACCTGGATGCATCCAAATGGAGAAGCCTGCTCCCAGATCGATCACGTACTGATTGACGGTCGGCACTTTTCGGATGTTACTGATGTTAGGTCTTTTCGGGGACCAAACATTGACTCTGACCATTATCTCGTCGTTTGTAAGATCCGCGCACGGTTGTCGAACGTGCTGAAATCTCGCACAAAGAGGACGACGCGTTTGAACATTTAGCGGTTGAAAGCTGATGGCGTGGCAGCAGAATACGCCAGAGAGCTGGATCAACGGATCGCAGAACAGCAGGAGGAAGGAGTGGAAGACATAAATGGGCTGTGGAGCAGTATTCACGGCGCCATCGAAACGACTGCGAGAGAGGTGGTAGGTACGACGCGTGGAGGGCAGCCTAACGGCTGGTTCGATGCCGAGTGCCAGAGAGCGACAGATGAGAAGAACCGTGCCAGGAGCCGCATGCTCACTGCGGCTACGCGTCAGAACAGAGAGAGGTACAGGGTGGCAAGAGCTGCTGAAAATAGAACCCACCGTCGGAAGAAGCGCGAGTACGAGGAGCAGGTGCACGCCAGCGCAGAGGACAGCTATGCTCAAAACGACGTGCGGAGATTCTATAGAACTGTCAACAGAGTCAGAAGCAGGAATTTCCCGGTGCCGGTCATGTGTAATGACAAGGACGGCAACCTGCTTACTGATAAACCGACGGTTGCAGCCAGGTGGAAGGAGCATTTTCAGGCGCTATTGAACGGTGAGGAGCCGGATGAGCAGAGCAGGAACAGGATGACGAATATGAGTGACAAGCTGTGGAGCCACCAACACAAGAGGAGGTGAAAAAGGCGATTAGTGAGCTGAAAAACGGCAAGGCCGCTGGGAAGGACGGTATCCCGGCCGAACTTCTAAAAGCGGGAAGCGAGCGGCTGTACTATGCGGTCCACCAGATAATACTAAGAATCTGGGCGGACGAACAAATGCCGAACGACTGGTTGGAAGGCCTCATATGCCCTATCTATAAGCAGGGCCATCGATTGGATTGTGGCAACTATCGAGGGATAACGTTGCTCAACTCCGCATATAAAGTGCTCTCCCGTATCCTGTTCTTCAGATTGAGACCGCTAGCGGAATCTTTTGTTGGCGAATACCAGGCTGGTTTCCGACAAAGGCGTTCCACGACGGATCAAATTTTCACCCTGCGACAGATCCTCGATAAGTTCCGGGAGTACAACTTATCGACTTACCATCTTTTTGTGGACTTCAGGGCGGCATACGACTCAGTGAAAAGAAACTAGCTGTGGCAGATCATGCTGGAACACGGTTTCCCTGCGAAACTAATAATGCTGAGTCGTATGACACTGGAGGGATCAAAACCGTGCGTGCGGATAGCTGGCGGGACATCAGCCGCGTTCGTAACGTTGGATGGACTGAAGCAGGGAGTTGCGCTCTCCAACCTACTGTTTAACATCGCTCTTGAGGGTTCAGTACGAAGAGCAAACGTCGAATGAAACGGTACGATCATCACAAAATCTCACATGCTTCTTGGTTTTGCGGACGACGTCGATATCATCGGTATCAACCGTAAGGCCGTGGAGGAGGCCTTCGTACCTTTTAAGTGTGAAGCAGCGAGATTGGGACTTGTCATTAACTCTGCCAAAACGAAGTACATGGTAGCTGGCAGAGAGCGTGGGAGTCCCCGTGGTGTTGGTGCTGAGGTGGAGATAGATGGGGAACGATTTGAAGTGGTTGACGAATTCGTTTATCTTGGTACGCTTGTGACATGTGACAACGATATGAGCCGTGAAGTGAAACGACGAGTTGCAGCTGCGAACGGGGCTTTCTACGGACTGCGTAACCAGCTAAGGTCCCGTAGTTTGCAAACTCGCACAAAACTAGCGCTGTATAGGACGCTGATACTCCCGGTGGCCCTTTACGGACATGAAGTATGGACGCTGAAGGAAGCTGATCGACGAGTGCTCGGAGTTTTTGAGCGTAAAATTCTGCGATCGATACTTGGCGGTAAACTGGAAGACGGAGTGTGGCGCAGACGCATGAACCACGAGTTGTACCAGGTATACAAACATGCTGATATAGTGAAGGTAATACAGCGGGGCAGGCTGCAGTGGGCTGGACATGTAGCCAGGTTGCCTGACGAGAGAGCCGCCAAAACTATCTTCAGTAGAGAACCAGGAAGAGGCCGTCGACTCCATGGTAGGCCTCGCACGCGGTGGATGTGCGCGGTGGAAGAAGATGCACGATCTGCTGGTGTACGGGGAGACTGGAGAACGGCTGCTCAAGACAGAAGAAGATGGACATCTCTAATTCGTTCGGCCCTAGACCAGTGAACGGTCCGTTAGCCAAAGAAGTAAAGTAAAGTACGTTATCCCAAAGTGCTAGGAAACGATCGGTACTTAATAACCGACGTTCCTGGGGTACAACTAACACAGCGGCGAACGGCGAACGGCGCCGCAGAAAAAATGAAGCCTTAGTCAGTGAACGCATTAGTCGAAGACAGTGACGATGATCAGAACCAATCGGATGTTTCAAGTGAAGAATAGCTTATCGCCGGGGCGGGATGATATCTATGGTGCCGTTGTTGAAGTAATTAAAATTTCATAAGTATTAGAAGGACCACCCGAGCTTACAATTTACTACTACTACAATAAATACAAGGTTCTATTATATATTTGGGCAATGGATTGGGGAATAAAGGAAATAATCAGCAGTTGAAATTCTATAGTCGATCTGTGCGTTTGATTTTTCTGATCAGTGCGATCCGAAAGCAAATCCCTCTTACATACAGTCATGGAGAAAATAATAAATACACTTGCAGTGTTGGATGATTTTCCATATTTGCGCAGTAATTTTAATTGTTGTATGATGTTATGTTACGTCATAACGATCTGCAGACACTCTTTTTAAAAAAGGAACAGAGAAATAACGGGAGAAATTTCTTTGTCGGTGATTCCGAAAATTTTTTGCGTGAGTTAGTGTTTCAAAAGTGGCGACAAAAATAAATACACTATTGAAATATATATACAAAACAATCCAAATTAGCTTTATTTCTCTATATATCGTTAGCAAAGTGACCTTTTACGTTACAAAACTCACTTTCTATATTTTGTGGCTTGTCCTTTGTTTTGTAAAACCATATTCAATCTTCGTGGTATGTTTACCACCAGAATTTCACGAGTAGAAGCTGGACTAACATTTTACGCTGCCTGTCCGACGTTCCATAAGTCTATTTTATTCTTTGGATAATGCTTTGCAACCTAGACTTCCATAGAATTTTTAAAGGATTTAAATTAGGAGTCTGCGCTGATCAAACTTATAATTTTATATTTTCGTTTGCACATTACCTTCGTGTTTTCAATACTGTATGTTAAGGATCGTTATACTGCATTGAGATCCAGCATAGTGTGGCCTCAAAACCATTTGAATTTGATATTGTACTATTTCAATATTTGCGGCCTTGCTCGGGATTGAAATTGAAATTAAAAGTAATTTCTATCATTTTACTTTTTGCCTTTCTCCTAGAAAGGTATAGCAATCACTGCAAAAATCAAAGGTATAAAAGTGCTCAAAAGGGCCGAATGTCGTATATCACTCGACTCAGTTCGACGAGCTGAGCATTTTCTGTATATATAGTGTGTATGTTTGTATGTGTGTGTGTGTGTGTGTGTGTGTGTGTGTGTGTGTGTGTGTGTGTATCGCTCTCCCAATCTCACTCGATGTTCTGAGATGGCTGAACCGATTTCAATGAAATTAATTACAAATGAGAGGCCTAGTTGCCCTATAAGACCCTATTGAATTTTATTGTAATCTGATTTCTAGTTTAGAGGTTATGTATCAAAATGTAAAAATCACGCAACATCAATATCCCAGAAACTACATAACCGATTTGAACAAAATTGGTTTCAAATGAACGGGCTATCTAAAAAACCCTTGACTTTTTTTATTTCATTTTATTTTATGAAGATTGAACATGTGGTTCAGAAGTTATGGAAAGAAACGTGTTCTGGAGACTATTTGATCTCACTCATGTTTCTCAGAGATGGCTGAACCGATTTTCATAAAATCAGTGTCATATGGAAGGTCTTGTTGCCCCATAAGACCCTATCGATTTTTTTTTGCAATCGGACTATTACTTTGCCTGTTATGTTTAAAAATGTGAAATCCAGCTATGAAAAGAAACATATTCCGAAGACTACTTGGACTTTTCTCAGAGATGGTTGACCCGATTTCCACAAAATAAGTATCAAATAAGAGGTCTAGCTGCCTCATAACACCCTATCGAATTTTGCTGTAATAGGACTGTAACTTCGTCTGTAATGTATCGAAATGTGAAAATCACGAAACTTCATTATCTCAGAAACTACACAACCGATTTGAACAATATTGATATCAGATGGATGGGCTAGTTAAGGGTTAACTGATGAATTATGATTGAACACGTGGTTTCAGAATTTGGCTGCCCTATACGTTGCCTTTTCATTTGATTATAATCAAACTTAAGCAACCGTTACGTTTTAATTTGTAAAACAACGAAAGTCTATTATCTCGAGTATTAAACGACTTATTTGAAAATAACTAGTGTCCTACAAACGAGTCATCTCTCAAACTTACAAATAACAAACTTTATAACAATTTGATATGCTGTTCAAAAAGTTTGGAAAGAAAAGAAATTCAAAGACTATTCATCACTATACCTGCTTTGATCAATATATATGGCGTCAACATGATTCAAATGTGGTATCGTACCATTTTAACGTTCCCGGTAACGCTCATGATTAAATTGTTCTAAACTAAGAGTCATTTCTTTTATTTCGCTATTTCTTAAGCACTAAAATTACGTCAAATTTCATATTTTATACTTTAATTACAACATCAATATTTTAGAACGCAAAGAGTGAATATACCTTTATTGGATTTAAGCATTCATGTAAATTTATTTTTATAAGTTTGAATAAGAAAGGCTGAGTCTGACCGCTAGGTGGATTAATTAAGGTTTTTAAGAACGAATCGCAGAAAACACTGGGAATAGATCACTGTGTGAAAACTGCTTTAAATAATGGCATAATTATCGGTGTGATTGCTGGAATACACGTGTCTTTCCTTACTGACTCGGGTGTTGAAGTCAATACGATTGGCGGTATTGATTTTAGATTTCTCATGAGCCATGAACAGACCAAACAACAGTTATTCTCGGTAACAGATGGTACAGACAAACCACTCAGATAAGGATTGCGTGAGCGTGACTTATTGTTTGTTAGACGTCATGGAACTTCCTATGGTTTTATCAATACTCTGGACCTCTGGTGTCTTCGTTCGTTTAGCAGTGTCTACAGTATATTCGATTTTAATTTTATTAAATATATTTTTAAGAATAAAATTAAGGACTTAGAACAATTAACAGTCTGTGGAACCTTCGCTATAACAAGTTCGAGATGCTCACAAATAAATAAATGATCAGAAAAGTCAAGTGACGCTGGAGCATGGGTTAAGTGAACTACATCAAGAATGTGGATAGGGCACTTTTGTGTCGTATCATAATTTATTACAAACCGGTATGTACGGACGCTGATGTGTTACTAGGTGGGATTCTCTCACTTGTGAATTCTATATTCCACATACTACTTTATAACAATTTGATATGCTGTTCAAAAGTTTTGGAAAGAAAAGAAATTCAAAGACTTTTCATCGCTATACCTGCTTTGATCAATATATATGGCCTCAACATGATTTAAATGTGGTATCGTACTATTTGAACGTTCCCGGTAACGCTCATGATTAAATTGTTCTAAACTAAGAGCCATTTCTTTTATTTCGCTATTTCTTAAGCACTAAAATTACGTCAAATTTCATATTTTATACTTTAATTACAACATCAATATTTTAGAACGCAAAGAGAGAATATATATATTTTTATTGGATTTAAGCATTCATGTAAATCTATTTTTATAAGTTTGAATAAGAAAGGCTGAGTCTGACCGCTAGGTGAATTAATTAAGGTTTTCAAGAACGAATCGCAGAAAACACTGGAAATAGATCACTGTGTGAAAACTGCTTCAAATAATGGCATAAATATCGGTGTGATTGCTGGAATACACGTGTTTTTCCTTACTGACTCGGGTGTTGAAGTCAATACGATTGGCGGTATTGATTTTAGATTTCTCATGAGCCATGAACAGACCAAACAACAGTTATTCTCGGTAACAGATGGTACAGACAAACCACTCAGAGTAGGATTGCGTGAGCGTAACTTATTGTTTGTTAGACGTCATGGAACTTCCTATGGTTTTATCAATCCTCTGGACCTCTGGTGTCTTCGTTCGTTTAGCAGTGTCTACAGTATATTCGATTTTAATTTTATTAAATATATTTTTAAGAATAAAATTAAGGACTTAGAACAATTAACAGTCTGTGGAACCTTTGCTATAACAAGGTCGAGATGCTCACAAATAAATAAATGATCAAAAAAGTCAAGTGACGCTGGAGCATGGGTTAAGTGAACTACATCAAGAATATGGATAGGGCACTTTGGTGTCGTATCATAATTTATTACAAACCGGTATGTACGGACGCTGATGTGTTACTAGGTGGGATTCTCTAACTTGTGAATTCCATATTCCACATACTACTCCAGTACAAGGGAAAACTAATAATTTGTTCTAAGATCCGCATCCGCACTCAACCTGCATAGAGTGCGATATCCATTGGTCAATTAGTAAGGATATTTGATCTTGCTAAAACGATATACTTGGCACTTGGGGCACTTGGGAAAATTTCTACGCATTTCTGCCTGCGTTATGTTACATCAATATATTATACATTTAAATTTCGATGAACGCGAAAGTACTAATTTTTTTTATTCTTTCAGCATTTAATGCCACGGACAATGATTTGATCGACAAACGCAGTCAAGATTTAGCTTCTGATACTTATGCTCGGCGCTTGGCATTCTTTGATTCATCCAAACATCAATTAAATTATTCTAAATATGCTCCAGCAACCAGACGAAGTGATAATATTCAGCAATCGGAAGAGATAATGCCCTCTGCCGCCTCTAATGGTTTTTATCCATCATTCTTTCGAAACCCTCGGCATTACCTGCAACCTACCTCAGAAGACAGATTTAAGGCTATTGCAGAGCATGAAAAAATATCCGAACAGTCACTACTTGGATCGGGTGATTTTGGTGTTTTAAAAGGTGGAACTTTTTATCAAAACAGCGAACATCCGATCAAATCATACAGTGAGTACTATGGAATAAATTTGAAAAGTTATAACGGACATCAGCGACCATTTACATCATCGTTGCTGCAGAAGATTAAGTATCCTACAGATTCGTCAGATCCATTTTCAAACTTTAGGGATTTTGCTGATATCAATATTTCAAATGATGGTGGTCAATATTCCGAACTACACATAGCTCTAGCTAACAGCGCAAAAAGCAGATTTACACTGCATAAAAGTGGAACTGATATTTCAAGCAAAGAAAAAGAAAAAATTGATCCGAAAACAAACGAAATCAATAAGAAATATACAAAATTCAACAAAGTAAAATTAAAATTTGAAAAAAGTTTTAAACAACTACAAAGGCAATATGAATTGGAGCCCTGCAATGCACAACAAAAACCACGTGTGATTAGGAAACACAATCCTGATGATGATAGAATGCTTGCCCTGAGTTAGAACATGCGCTAAACAAAAAAATTTAGCAAGATTTCGGAGATCTCTCATGCAAATTCAAATAATAAGATGACGGTTCAATCGATTTTACATTCATTTATTTCTAAATTAATCGGTTTCCAAAATCATTAACATTTGTATCTTCTTTCAAAATATAGTTTATGTCAGAGCGCTAAGTTTATTATTTTTTTTACGTCTGATGTTGAAGGTGAAAAGGTATTGGAGCCACAAACGGTAGACTTCGAGCCACCACTTCGAAGTTTCAAAAGTACAAGAATCGGAAATAGATAATGCGTTCCCTATGAAAACGCTGTTTTATGTTTGCTTCACCGCAGCGAACATTAAATAGCGTTTCCACGAGCGACGCATTAAATGATACCGAGTATTTTGCTTCTGAAAACTCGAAGTGGTGGCTCGAAGTCGGCCATTTGTGGATTTAATACCGTTTGCCCTTAATATGAAAAATCTGTTGAAAACAGGACATTTTAAATTCGTCATCTAGAAATATAATAAGATTTTAATGTTTTTGTATTCTACTTATTGTAAGCTACTGTTTGTTTATTCTTTTATAACAATTAATCCGTTCTGAAACGTGTAACTTATTGATGCTATAAATAATGAATCGCACAGCAATATATAATATATAATGATGTTTTATTTTGCTTTTTAAATATCCATAATTTCATGCCGAAAATTTCACAGTGTTGGCTACGCTTGTTTCCTTTATCCAGACACACTAATTGTATCAAACTGTTCATCCTAATCAAGCTGCTTTTAGGCAACTAGAATCAAGTCTTCCTTTGCGAGAAAGCTGAAGAAAATAGTTTTTATGATCTATGATCTTCTTTCATTCAAAGTTCATGAAATATCGCAAGACTATTAATTTGAAACTTTGTTAAGACTAAACAATCAAAAGGATTGCCTTGGTCTGATTATGCTGATTTGGCTATGACCAACCGGATAGAGATATCTTTGTTTATGATATCTGAAAATTGATGATGGTTCTGGCCTGATGTGGCTTCTAACTGGTGTCGTGCAGCGTGACGTTGAACTTTTCCCCTCTTAAGTAGCTTTATCCTCTAAACTGAACTGTCCGCAAAGGCGATGACAGGTTGATGAAAGATTCGATGACCTTTTTTCGTTCCTCTGATGAATCGGTTGTTGCTATTTCTTGTTTTTTGATAATGGGATCATCCTTATCAATCGTAGAAGTGTTGGTTGTAGTAAGTGCGATGCACAGTGGGGCGACCCCATACAAACGCTGGCCTTAAAATGCGTACTTCTAGCGCCAGGGGAACTTTCATGTTTTTTATATATATTATATGAGAAAAAGTTTACGTCGGTTTCAATGTTTTGAAAAATAAAATGCATGATGCTCGGAAGACTTTCATATACCATAAAAACATAAAAATATTGTTCAGTTGTTTAGAAAATAAGAAAAAATATCAATTGTAAAATATGATTCGTGTTGAAAATCACTTATGACTTGTTTTTTCAAAGTGAATATATCATATTGCTTCTTTTCATCGCATTCTTCTTTTTATTCACCTTCCACCTTCATCTTCATTTTTGTGTTCATTTTTAAAACAGTTCTAATATCTTCAGAAAGAGTTTTTCAAAATGCAGTTTCTAACGTCAAAATAATAATTCACTTTTTGCTCTGTAGAAATTAGCAGGCGATCCATAATGTCATAGTTTGTGTTTACACGATTGCACAGTGCACAGTTTTTAATTTTGCTGATTTCGTGCGCAAAATTGATAGCGTCTTCAAATTGGATTTTAGTGATATACTTTATTCGGAAAAGTTTCTATGTAATTTATTGTGCTTCTTTTAGAATGTACGATTTAGTGATTAATTCACCTAGAAGTGAAATGGAGAATTTATTTTTTCAGGATAGTGAGATAGACAGCCAGTGTCTTCGAAAAAGTTGTGGCAAATGGTTTTTCTAACAACTTTGTCGAAGCTGTTGGATTTCTATCTCTTATGTTAAAACCTAAGTTAATCCACCTAGCGGTCAGACCCGGTCTGTCTGTCTGTTTGATCCATATATGCTCGAAAACTACCGAACCGATCGACGTGAAAATTCGTATATAGGGGTTTTTGGTCCCGATAAAGGTTCCTATGATTGTTTGAGACCCCTCCCTCTTCTGGAAAGGAGTGGTCCAATACAAATGAAACATGCATTTCTTTACAAATCAAGAACAAACCAAGCAAATGAAGCCGAATTTGGAACTCCCTCTTCTGGAAAGGAGTGGTCCAATACAAATGAAACATGCATTTCTTTACAAATCAAGAACAAACCAAGCAAATGAAACCGAATTTGGCATGTGGATGTTTTAAAGGGTAATAAATATGTCCATAATGGTTCGACGCCCCTCCCTCTTATGAAAGCATATGTTTCTGCACGAATTTCTGCACATCTCGCGAACTAATCAACTAAATGGAGCCATATTTGGCAGGTGAATGTTTTTAGTGGTAACAAATATGTTCCATAATCGACCTCAGGCAACATTTTGGATTGTAAGATGGCAACTTCCGGCTTCTGGAAAACAGCCAAAAATGGACGATTTCCACCCAACATAATAATATCCGGACAAAGAAAAATACATAGGACTAAATTCGACCACAGCTACCATTTTGAATTCTAAGATGGCAACTTCCGGTTTCGGAAAAACAGCGGCAAACGACCAAATACCACCCAATATGGGTATTTTTGGAATCGTAATGATGCACTGGAGCCACGAATCGACTTCAGACACCATTATGAATTGTAGGATGGCAACTTATGGTTTCTGGAAAACAGCCAAAAATGGCCGATTTTCGTCTAACATGAGCATTAGGCTGGGACACGGTTATATGGGAAAAAAGCGATGATGTTATTTTTTCGCTCCCATTCACTTTTCGTGTTCCTTATGGGTCCAATAACAACTGTGTAACTTTTCAGATCGATTGGTGAAACGCCTGATTTGCGCCCGATTTTTAAAGCTTCCATACCATTTTATACGGGAAAAAAACACTTTTCAAAACTTTTTATTTAGAGATGTCCAGTTGTCTCCTAAAAATATATCAATAGATGATAATTATAGGAAATTTTTCTGGGAAAAACTCTTCTGAAGACCGCAAGGCGCGTCGTATATCACTCGACTTAGCTCGGCGAGCTGAGCATTTTCTGTATGTATGTGTGTGTGTGCGTGTGTGTGTGTATGTGCAACTTTTTTTTCTCACTCACTTTTCTCAGAGATGGCTTAACCGATTTCCGTGAAATTAATTGCAAATGAAAGGTGTAATTACCCCATAGGTTGCTATTGAATTTCATTGCAATCGGATATTTGGTTTAGAGGTTATGTATCAAACTGTAAAAATCACGAAACATCAATATCTCAGAAACTACACAACCGATTTTAATTTTGGATTCAAGATAGCGACTTCCGGTTTCTCAAAAACAGCTGAAAATGACCACATAGCACCAAATATGAGTGTTTCTTCAACCAGTATGACGTTCGAAATCCAGAAATTGTCTCCAAATGCCGTTATGAAATTCAAAATGGCGACTTCCGGTTTAAAAAAAAACGGCAAACGACCAAATACCACCCAATATGAGTATTTATGGAATCGTAATGATGCACTGGAGCCATAAATCAACTTCAGACAACATTTTGAATTTTAAGATGGCAACTTCTGGTTTCTGGAAAACAGCCTGAAATGAACGATTCTCATTGAACAGCCAGAAATGACCAAATACCATTCAATATGAATGTCCTCGGACCCAGAATTACGCCCAGATACCAGAAATTGATTCCACAGACAATTTTAAAGTCCAAAATGACGACTTTCGGTTTCTGAAAAACAGCCCAAAGTGACCAAATACCACCCAATATGAGTATCTCCGCAGCCAGAATGTTGCAAGAAGCTAAAAATTGACCTCAGACACCATTTAAAATTTTAAGATGGTAACTTCTGGTTTCTGGAAAACAGCCAAAAATGGCCGATTTCCGTTTAATATGAGTATCTCCGGATCTAGAAAAATCGACCAAAGACCCCATTTTGGATTCAAGGTTGGCGACTTCCGGTTCCTGGGAAACAGCCGAAAATGATCGAATAACACCCAATATGGGTGTTTCTTCAACTAGAATGACGCTCAGAGGCCAGAAATGATCTTAAAAACCATTTTAAAATCCAAGATGACGACTTCCGGTTTGTGAAAAACAGTCTAAAATAACCAAATACCATCCAATATGGGTATCTATGGAACCAGAATGATGCAATGAGCTAACAATTGACCTCAAGCATCATTTTGAATTGCTAAATGGCAACTTCTAGGAACAGTCGAAAATGACCGAATTATACTCAATATGAATATTTCCGTAATTGAGATGATGCATAGAAACCAAACATTGACCCTGGACACCATTATGAATTTTTACACGACCACTTTTAAATTCTGGAAAGCAACCAAAATAACTAAATACCTCCCAATATGGGTATTTCCGTTGTCAGATTGATGGCAGAAAATCTGTTGAAAATGACCAAATACCACCCAATATGAATGTATTCAGAATTAAGGCGGTGTACAGAAGCCAAAAGTCGAGGATACTGTCACTTCGATAAAACCAATCATTTCAAACGAATTGTTATTTGACTTTGATCATATCCTGTGGCCGATTTGTCGAACATTTGCAGACTTTAAATACATCGCAAGGAATCAATGAATTTGGAACGTTCAAATAGTACGATACCACATTTTAATTCTCGACAAACATTTCAAAAGGTCCTATCTGCTTTCATCGTTTTTCCCGAAGCGTAATTTGATTTTGGTAATGGCTCAGCTTTAGTAACTCTTTCAAGCGTGGTTTTCGTTCAGAAGGCTAGGGTGATCCCTCCACTATCAACTTGTGCAAATAACGTGCCGGAAAAGGTGTTTATTAAGTTGTGGTAATTAAATGAAAGTGATCGATCAAAAAATCGGTAAAAGCAGATAGGACCTTTTGAAATGTTTCTCTAGAATTATGTTGAAGCCTTTTTTCTTTTCTTTCCATAACTTTTGAGCCACATATCAAATTTTTATGAAGTTTGTTATTTGTAAGTTTGAAAGATGACTCGTTCGTATGACACTAGTTATTTTCAAATAAGTCATGTAATTTTGGAGATAATAGACTTTCTTTGTTTAATTAACAATTTTATACATAACGGTTGCTTTAAAATAGTTTATAAGTTTATAAGTTCTATTATAATCAAATGAAATGGGAACGTATAGGGCAGCCAAACTTTGAAACCACGTATTCAATCATAATTCATCAGTTAACCCTTAACTAGCCCGCTCATCTGATAATAATGTTGATCAGATCGATTGTGTAGTTTCCGAGATAATGAAGTTTCGTGATTTTCACATTTCGGTACATTTCAGACGAAATTACAGTTCGATTACAGTAAAATTCAACAGGGTGTTATGAGGCAGCTAGACTTATCAATTGACACTAATTTTGTGGAAATCGGGTCAGCCATCTCTGAGAAAAGTGAGTGAGTTCAAGTAGTCTTCGGCACATGTTCCTTTTCATAGCTAGATTTCACATTTTTAAACATAACAGGCAAAGTAATAGTCCGATTGCAGAACAAATCAATAGGGTCTTATGAGGCAACTAGACCTTCCATTTGACACTGATTTTATGAAAATCGGTTCAGTCATCTCTGAGAAACATGAGTGAGATTAAACAGTCTTCAGAACACGTTTCTTTTCATTACTTTTGAACCGTATGTTTAATCTTCATCAAATTCGAAAGTTAAAGGTATTTTAGGTAGCCCGTTCATTTGAAGCCAATTTTGTTCAAATCGGTTGTGTAGTTTTCGAGATAATGATGTTTCATGGTTTTTACATTTTGATACATAACCTCCAAACCAAAAATCCGATTACAATAAAATTCAATAGGGTCTCATGGTGCAATAAGACCTTTCATGCAATTAATTTCATGAAAATCGGTCCATCCATCTCTGAGAAAAGTGAGTGAGAATAAAAATCTGCACATACACACACACACACACACACACACACACACACACACACACACATACACACACACATACAGAAAATGCTCAGCTCGTCGAACTGAGTCGAGTGATATATGCCCTTTGGAGCACTTTTATACTTTCGGTTTTGCAAGTGATTGCTATACCTTTCTAGGAGAAAGGCAAAAATTAGTATCGCTCTAATACTCGTCATTCGAAAGCTTGAGCTGTCCCCTTTAATATCCTACCAAAATTGAAATGTTCTATCGGGGGGTCTAGAACAATTTGTTTTCGAACATATATTTGTAATTGAAAAACTAGTGAAATGGAAATAAATAATATGTTTCAGAAATACAAAAAGTTATCGGGGTTCTCTGATCGTACTGAAATATTCAGGGTTGTTTTTATTTATATAACAAAACAAAGCTTTACATAATATCAGATTTTTTGAAAAGGGTTAAGAGGGGTAAAAAAGACCCTTGAAAATTTGGATTTGAAAATCAGTTGAAAACAAATAAAATGTTGTGACTTTGAATACATTGATTTTGATTGATTTGATTGATTTCTTAAAATCCTATAAAAAAATATAAAATGCCGGTTGTTAAGAGTTGCTGTCGTGGTTTCATTATAGGATATTTGCATTTTTCTTCCAAAAATGGTGATTATTACAGCTTTTTTTTGCTTGTCAACTAAACTGGACCCTGTATCTAAGCTATACGTTTTATAGAGCAACTCAAGAGCTTTCATTTGATGTTATTAAAAACTGCGCCGTTTTAGTAACGACCGAGAAAATTTCATTATTCATACATGTTTTAAAACATTATTCAAACCCGTTGTGTCAGGAGCGCAACTACCTTTTGTATCGATGTCCCCCAATCGAGCTCAAATTTGTTTGCTCATTCATGAAATAATTTGTACATATAAGTTTTTTGGGAAAAGTGTTAGTGGAGTGAGAAGGTCTCCAACCTGTATTCACGACTGGTCTAGAACCAGGGGGACCCCTGGGGTCGAAAGGCCCGGGACATTTGCCCTCCCCAATTAAATCCGGCCTGGTGAAATGGCATTTTGAACTCTAATGTCCAGGTGCTGCTAAAATCATAATGTTACTGTAACTTTGAGTAGAATGCATCGATTTTTCTGGAATTCGGTATGCTTACTGAACCATTGTACCAGAGATGGTCGAGTTTGGATTTTTTCAAACCCGTACCCGAATTCTGTTTTTCGGTTGAAACCCGATCCCGACCCGAAACTTTTTTTCCGACCAAACCCGAACCCGAAAATTTTATTTTTGGGAAACCCGAACCCGACCCGAACCCGATGCTGTGAAACCCGAGCCAGACCCGAACCCGAGATTTTTTTTTTCTTCACATAACATTTATTTGACACGGCACAAATACAATTCAATGTTTAACGGCGCCAATTATATCTGATGACTTAAAAACTAAAGCAAATTTTTTATCCTCGCTGCCGACTACGAGCTGAAATTAAGTCTAACTTAAAACTAGCATGGAATTTCCAATCTGTGTTTTGTTGTTCAATGGTCGTCTGATAATCGTCGAATGGCATGTATGGATTCGTACTGCTGAGCCACGATGTCGTGAGTTGGGACAGAGGCTCGTAGTTCTTGGGTCCTGGTTCTATTGTGCGGGGTCTGGTTGCTGGTTTTGTGCTTAAGGTTCAAACGTGTTCTTGTCGTTTTGTTGGGTGTAGACGGAGGGGAACGGGACTAGACTGGGGCATGGATGGATTTAAGGAAAACGTATATAAGGGTCATGTAGGGTAGGTCACGGCTCGCCAAGACATCACGAACAGGAACAGCCGGCCGTCTACCTCCGGCCTGAAGGGAAGCTACAAGTTTAGACCTGGCGTCACGGTGAACAGGGCATGACCAAACAACGTGCTCTATGTCGTGATAACCTTCACCACAGGCACAGATACCGCTTTCTTCGAGCCCAATAGGACGGAGATGCGCGTCAAATCTATAGTGGTTGGACATAAGCCGAGACATCACGCAAATGAAATCTCGACCTACATCCAACCCCTTGAACCACGGGTTCGTCGATACCTTGGGAATTATGGAATGTAACCACCTTCCCAGTTCCCCTTTAGTCCATGAACTTTGCCAACTGATGATCGTATTCTGACGTACAAATGCGAAAAATTCATTGTAAGCAATTGGTCTTTCATAAATATCGCCGTTTATTGCACCCACCTTAGCCAAAGAGTCCGCTTTCTCATTGCCCGGTATCGAGCAGTGAGAAGGGACCCACGCTAAGGTAATCTGAAACGATTTTTCGGATAAAGCACTCAGATGTTCCCGTATTTTCCCCAGGAAATACGGAGAGTGCTTAACATCTTTCATCGATCGGAGAGCCTCGATAGAACTGAGACTGTCCGTAAAGATGAAATAATGGTCCGTGGGCATTTTTTCGATAATCCCTAGGGTGTACTGAATTGCAGCTAATTCTGCGACGTAGACAGAAGCAGGATTATCGAGCTTATAGGAGACGGCTAAATGATTATTGAAGATACCGAAGCCAGTGGACCCATCCAGAAGTGATCCGTCAGTGTAGAACATATTGTCGCAGTTGATGTTTCGATATTTATTGGAAAAATTTTCAGGGATCTGCTGCACGCGTAAATGATCCGGGATTCCACGAATTTCTTCTATTCTATCATGTATCGAAAAACACAGTAGAATCAGAAGTATTTAATAAGTTGACACGATTTGGAATATTCGGAGAAAGGTTAATATTCTGAGACATGTGATTGAAACAGCGTTGTTAAACTCGCTCGCAAAAAGCATGCGATACTCCAAGTGGCGTTCTCGCCGCTACCGAAATCTCACACTAGAGATACTCCTGTCGTACTGTTTCTCATTCTCTTTTCCTTTTTTCATTTCACACTACCGAGCGTTGATGCTTGCGAGTTTTCTCATAGGCCGACACGCACTCTCGCTCGCGTACTTTCCCACTCGCGTGTAACTCCCTTTCTCGCGAGCACAACCGTCAAGACGCATTATGACGATACGGAGTGACAAGGTACGACAAAGCGGAGTGGCGAAAAAAATATTTCGATGGGTAGGCAGGGATGCCACATATACAGATTTTTCAGTACTTATACAGATTTTTGCGTATTTTTTATACAGATATCTGTATATACAGATTACAGATTTTCTGGAAATAGTACAGAACTATACAGATTTTTTTTTTTTTTGATTTTCGTGGATCGCGAAACAAACTTTTCGATATAGTTGAAAATCGAAAAAGAACTCAAATGCTATTGAGCGTATTGGAGGTTTCATTATATTTATATGTTACGCATAAACGTGTGCATAATTGTGTTTTTTATTTTAAGGGATATGTCCAGTACATATGCAGATATTTATACAGATTGAAATACCACCAAGGTGATTTTCTGAGATTCGAAATACAGTTGAAATTGTGGCATCACTGCGAGTAGGTGGTCGAATATCATACACGTTCAAGCATGCGATTCTATATAGATTTATCACCCCACTTTCGCTCGTCGGTACACGATGCAAAACTGCTTGGCATCAGTTTAGCGATGGACAAGCCGCATGCGTGAGTCGGTGAACGAAGCATTTTTGTTTTCGGGCACATTTTTTCAAGCACTCCTAGTCAAGTACTCTTATTCGAGTACTCGCGTATTTGGCGTGAGTAAAAAAGCAAAAGAGAATTTGCGAGCGGCTGTATGCTGGCTGCTGCTCTGGCAAATGCATGGATAATAAAGAGTTTCTCGAAAGTGTGTGTGCGAACGACTGGAGAAGCGTAGCACACATCTCAGTCTCGAGCAGAAAGGAGTGGATATGTTTTGCTTCTCGCTCGTTTAGCAACGCTGGATTGAAATACAATGTCATAAAACGGGTTTGAGAATTGAGTTCGATTAACCTTTCAAAATTATCAATCACAGGACGGTTCAAGACCTCACATTTAATAAGAATACGAGAAGAGAGGCTCCAAAAGCGGTTTTTCAATGGTAGAACTCCAGCTAAGACCTCCAGACTCATCGTATGGGTCGACTGCATGCATCCTAAAGCGATACGCAAACAACGATATTGTATTCGCTCCAGTTTGATCAAATGTGTGTTTGCTGCGAAGCGGAAGCAGAAACACCCGTATTCAATTACAGACAATATCGTTGTTTGGTAAAGCCTTAGAAGGTCTCCTGGGTGGGCTCCCCACCATTGTACGGTTATTGTACGAAAAAAATTCACTCTTTGTTGACATTTTTTCATCAGATACCTCACGTGACAACCCCAGGTGCCTTTAGAGTCGAACCAGACACCAAGATATTTGTGTACTAAAACCTGAGAAATCGTTTTACCCATTAACTGTGTTTGAAGCTGAGCAGGTTCATGCTTCCTAGAAAAAACTACTATCTCAGTCTTCTCCGGAGAGAATTCGATACCTAGCTGTAAAGCCTAAGCAGACAAATTGTCCAAGGTATCTTGCAATGGTCCTTGCAAATCGGCAGCTTTGGCTCCTGTAACAGAGATTACACTGTCGTCTGCAAGTTGTCTTATCGTGCATGAATTTGCCAGACATTCGTCGATGTCATTTACATAAAAGTTGTAAAGAAGGGGGCTTAAACATGAGCCCTGGGGAAGACCCATGTAGCTAATGCGAAAAGTTGCCAAATCGCCATGCGTAAAATGCATGTGCTTTTCGGACAACAAATTGTGCAAAAAATTGTTCAAAATTGGAGAAAATCCTTGTCGGTGAAGTTTACCCGAAAGAATGTCAATAGAAACGGAATCAAAAGCCCCCTTAATGTCCAAGAACGCAGACGCCATTTGTTCTTTGCGAGCATACGCCAGCTGAATATCTGTTGAAAGCAACGCAAGACAATCATTCGTCCCTTTGGCGCGGCGGAAGCCAAATTGAGTATCTGATAGTAGACCATTTGATTCGACCCAATGGTCTAAACGACGGAGTAACATTTTTTCCATCAATTTCCGGATACAGGATAGCATTGCAATCGGCCTATAAGAGTTGTGATCAGAAGCTGGTTTCCCTGGTTTTTGGATGGCGATCACCTTCACTTGCCTCCAATCCTGCGGTACAATGTTTTGCTCCAGGAACTTATTGAACAAGTTCAATAAGCGCCTCTTGGCATTTCCGGGTAGATTCTTCAACAAGTTGAATTTGATTCTATCTAACCCAGGCGCGTTATTGTTACAGGACAGGAGGGCAACTGAAAATTCTGCCATCGTAAAACGTGATTCTATCGCGTCGTGGCCCGGAGACGCATCGCGAACAATATTTTGCTCAGGAACAGAGTCCGGACATACTTTCCTGGCAAAATCTATATCCACCGACTTGAAGACTCCTCGCTTTCGTTGACCGTTACGCGATTCCGCATTCTTCGGGCTGTGTTCCAAAGAGTGCTCATCGATGTCTCCCTCGACGTCTCGTTCACCCGAGATTTTTGTTGGAGGTCAATTTTTTAAACCAATTTGAGACTGGGATGCTATAGAGCTATAGCCTGCTATAGCCAGCATTTTAAATGTAGGTACAAAATGGAGTTGCGCTCCTTGTGTAACAGGTTAAAATGATGGCCCAAACATTGTTATAAAAAAATCGATTTATTTTTAAACCGTGAACTTTTTGAATACGTCCAATAAAAACTCTTGAGTTGATTCATAAAATGTATTGTTTAATTGTAGGAACTAGTTCTGACAAAAAACTCCAAAAATCACCATGTTTTGAAGAAAAAGGTAAATATCTAATTATGTAACCTCGACAGCAACTTTCAAAAACCGACATTGTATATTTTTATAGGATAGATTAACCATATCAATTTTCAGAGAAATCGATTAGTTATAGCTTTTTTGCATTTCTCCTAGAAAGCTATAGCAATCACTTGCAAAACCAAAAGTATAAAAGTGCTCCAAAGGGCCGAATGGCATATATCACTCGACTCAGCTCGACAAGCTGAGCATTTTCTGTATGTGTGTGTGTGTATATGTGTGTGTGTGTATGTGCAGATTTTTATTCTCACTCACTTTTCTCAGAGATGGCTGGACCAATTTTCATTAAATTATTTGCAAATGAAAGGTCTAATTGCCCCATAAGACCCTATCGAATTTTATTGTGATCGGATTTTTGGTTTAGAGGTTATGTATCAAAATGTAAAAATCATGAAACATCATTATCTCGAAAACTACACAACCGATTTGAACAAAATTGGTTTCAAATAAACAGGCCACCTGAAAAACCCTTAACTTTAGAATTTCATTAAGATTGAACATGTGGTTCTAAAGTTATGTAAAGAAACGTGTTTGAAAGACTGTTTAATCTCACTCATGTTTCTCAGAGATGGCTGAACCGATTCTCATAAAGTTAGTGTCAAATGGAAGGTCTAGTTGCCTCATAAGACTCTATTGATTTGTTTTGCAATCGGATTATTACTTTGCCTGTTATGTTTAAAAATGTGAAATCCAGCTATGAAAAGGAACATATTCCGAAGACTACTTGAACTCACTCACTTTTCTCAGAGATGGCTGACCCAATTTCCACAAAATATGTGTTAAAATCAAAATCTAGCTGCCTCATAATACCCTATTGAATTTTACTGTAATCGGACTGTAATTTCGTTTGTAATGTACCGAAATGTGAAAATCAAGAAACATCATTATCTTAGAAACTACACAACCGATATGAACAACATTGATATAAGATAATAGGGCTAGTTAGGGGTTAGCTGATGAATTATAATTGAACACGTGGTTTCAAATTTTGGCTGCTCTGTACGTTCTCATATCATTTCATTTCATTATAATCGAACTTAAGCAACCGTTATGTATTAAATTCTTAATAAAACAACGAAAGCCTATTATCTCAAAGATTACATGACTTATTTGAACATAACTAGTGCCATACGAACGAGTCATCTCTCAAACTTACAAATAACAAACTTCATAACAACTTGATATGTGGCTAAAAAGTTATGGAAAGTCAAGAAATTCAAAGACTATTGAAAGCTATACCTGGTTAGATCGATATATGTGGCCTCAACATAATTTAAATGTAGTATCGTACTATTTGAACTTTTCAAATTCATTGATTCCTTGCGATGTGTTCAAAGTCTGCAAATCCACGACGAATCGGTCGAAGGATATGATCAAGTCGAAAGACAAATCGTTTGAAATGATTGGTTTTATCGAAATGACAACATCCTCGACTTTTGGCTTCTGTACATCGCCCTAATTCTGAATATATTCATATTAGGTGGTATTCGGTCATTTTCAGCAAATTTTCTGGCATCAATCTGACACCGGAAATACTCATATTGGGAGGTTTTTAGTTATTTTGGTTGTTTTCCAGAAACTAACAGTGGTCGTCTTTGAATTCAAAATGGTGTCAAGGGTCAATGTTTGGTTTCTATGTATCATCTCAATTACGGAAATATCCATTTTGAGTATTATTCGGTCATTTTCGACTGTTTCCTAGAAGTTGCCATTTAGCAATTCAAAATGGTGCCTGACGTCAATTGTTAGCTCTTTGCATCATTCTGGTTCCAGAGACACTCATATTGGATGGTATTTGTTTATTTTAGGCAGTTTTTCACAAACCGGAAGTCGCCGTCTTGGATTTCAAAATGGTATTTAAGATAATTTCTGGCCTCTGAGCGTCATTCTGGTTGAAGAAACACCCATATTGGGCGTTATTCGATCATTCCCGGCTGTTTCCCAGGAACCGGAAGTCGCCAACCTAGAATCCAAAATGGGGTCTGTGGTCGATTTCAGCTGCTGTGTATCATTCTGGACCCGGATATGATCATGTTAGACGGAAATCGGCCATTTTTGGCTGTTTTCCAGAAACCAGAAGTTGCCATTACACAATTCATAATGGTGTCTGAGGTTAGCTTCTTGCATTATTGTCGCCATCTTAGAATTCAAAATGGTATCTGTGGTCGATTTGAACTACTGTGTATCATTTTAGATCCGGATATTATTATATTGGGTGGAAATCGGCCATTTTTGGCTGTTTTCCAGAAACCGGATGCTGCCATCTTACAATCCAAAGTGCTGCCTGAGGTCGATTATGGAACATATTTCTTACCTCTAAAAGCATTCTCATACCAAATTTGGTTGAATTTTCTTGATTGGTTCATGAGCTGTGCGAAATTTGTGTTTCATTTGTATGGAACCCTTCCATTATAGAAAAGGGAGGGGTGTCAAACCATTATGCACATATTATTTACCACTAAAAACATGTACCTGCCAAATTTGGTTCCATTTAGTTGATTAGTTCTCGAGCTGGCAGAAATTCGTGTTTCATTTGTATGGGACCCCTCCCTTCCAGAAGAGGGAGGGGTCTCCAGCTATCATAGGATCCTTTACCGGCACCAAAAATCCCTACACACAAATTTTCACGTCGATCGGTTCGGTAGTTTTTGAGCCAATATGGATCAGACAGACAGACAGACAGACCGGACTGCATTTTTATATGTATAGATAACAACATCAATTTTTTTTGAACCTGAAGAGTGAATATACATTTATTGGATCGAAGCGTTCATGTAAGTTTATTTTTTTTACCACAATAGATCAAACAATGGTCGCAGTGGTTCAGTACAAGAGAAAAAAAATCTATTTTTACAAATAATAAGTTTGAATGAGAAAGGCTGAGTCTGACCGCTAGGTGGATTAATTTAGGTTTTTGTCTTTTCAGCAGTTTGTACACTCACAATTTCGAGTCTTTTTTACCCCACTTTACCCCTCTCAAAAAATCCAAGATTATGCCAAACATTGTTTTATTATATGAAAAAACAAAACTTGAAGGTTTAAACACTATCTGATCGAACTCCCAGCACCTCAATCCCTTGATAAGTATACATAAGTCCCATTCCACCAGCTTTTCAATTACAAAAAAAATGTCTGAAAAAAAATTGTTCTGGACCCGCCGAAAGAACATTTCAATTTTTAGTAGCATATCAAAGGGAACACCTTGAGCTTTCGAATAATGAGTATAAGAGCGATACTAATTTTTTTCGGATAAGTTTTTTCTACCAGAGACACCGTGTATGGTGTGCAGACAGAGTGATCGATGTGTCAAGCAGAGAAAGTTGTAATTGCCTGAATTTTTGGTCTTGTTTCAAAACACTCTGACTGCTGACTTCAAAGTCAGCATAGGTTGATTTCAAAATAGCCAGGTACCTTATCAAAAATTCTTTAAACGTGTTACCAAAAAGGTTACTTTATCAATGAATGAATAAAATATTGAACACATAACTGAGAAATGTTAGTCTTGTTTTTAGGGGACAAAAAATTTCACAATGTCAAAAACAAGTTCAGATTATAGCATAGAAGTGATTCTGACTTTGCACTTGACGAATTTACCAAGGGTGTTGTAGCTCAATATTATGTAACACTGCGGTGTAAAACTAATCGATCAAAACGGCTGATGCCGATCAACGAGAGCGATCGTTCGATCGTCTCTGTAAAGAGCACTCGCCTATTTTATTTCTCAGTAGAAATTGTACCACCAATAAGACTAGACGTGAAATAAACTTGTGATGAAATTAGCATCTTGTCGGTTCGGCCCATTTGAGATTTTTTCCCCCAATTTTGCATCCGTTCGCAACTGGTCCCAACAAACTGGTGCCGTGACCAGGAGTGCGATTTGCAAGCCAACGCTGGGTTATTACGCTTGCCAAGTTTTCGCCAAGATTGCCAGCGCCATTCTCCTGAGGAACAATTGGACGCTATTGTGCATAGGAGTGTGAATAGATTTCCGCCATCGCTTCGATTGCCGAGCACATGTGAACACTTCAACTGTTGGTGCAATTTATTTGTAATACAAGGCTTAAAATTATTCGAAAGAAGGTAATTATCTGTCCAAACCAAGATTTAAGTACGCAGGTGCGCTCTAGATTGGTATTTTCGTTTTCTTCGTTCTGGTCCCATTTTCCTGCCGGTGTGGTCCGAGCCGGCTTCGGTTGCAGCCGGCTTCGGTTGCAGTATAAAACGATCTGGCTAAAATCGTTTGCTGGCAGCCCCTTATCTCCGACAATCGTATGTTGGAGTGGGATCGAAACCATTTTCAACAATTAGTGAAACATTGTCCGATCATTCCTGGCATTCATCCGCAAGGATTTGCTTCCCCATGAGGCTAAGATCCGATATCATCTCACTTCACCCAATCCATTGATTGTATACCTGGTGTGTGGTCACACATTTCCCGAATAAAAATATTCAAGGCATATTAAGCCTTGGAGAAGGTACGTACCTGTTCAAGTGCCCTGTACACACCCCCCCAGTGCTACTGGTCTTAATTTTTCCCAGAAAATCAACCTACATCAACATGGAATCAACATTCAAGCAGCATTAGAGTTTGATTTCCAAACTGCCATCAGATATTCCTGATACATCCGCCTCCCAGCCTTCTCCTCCTATGGTTTCCTCTAGTCTCAAGGGTCTCAAGCTTCCGACAATCACATTACCGGAATTTGACGGTGATTACAAAGAGTGGCTGGTTTTTCACGACACATTTCATGCGTTAATAATGCTAACCAAGACGTACCGGAAATCCAAAAGTTCCATTACCTTAAATCCGCAGTAACGAGAGAAGCAGCTCAGATCATTGAGTCATTTGCTATTTGCACCGCAAGTTATCCGCTGGCTTGGCAAGCTTTAGTTTTTTTTTTAACTCTAATATTTATTTTGGCCCAACCGCGAAGCATAATGGGGCCGAATGTCTTTTTGGAGTAGGGAAAAGCCAGCTTGAGTAGAGCCTGTATCCCGACTGCTCCTCCTCAAACAGGCATAAAAACCCTCTCATCTTTTCTCTTTAAGAATACAATTTAAAAATACAAAATTATTTCAACTTAAAGCTAATATGTACATCTTTCTATATCTTTTTGTATGATAAACGATCTATCTATATAATTATGTAATAAATTGTGGATGATGAGTCCTTGTCTCTTGGGAATCATAACCTAAGATGAAAAATAGAGAGAGAAAACAAGGATTAGTATTATCCTCAAAGATCTACATATAGGAAGAGGGACAGAGAGAAACAGAGAAAGAAAGAGGATTTAGATACAATAATTTATGTCTTTAATGAAATGGTAAACATGGGTGAGAAAAGAAATATCATGGCTGGCAAGTGCATCCCGAACTTGCGTTCCAGATAATGCATTACGTTCCCGAAGGGAATCGAAAAGTTTTTTCCTTGTTCTGTGGTATTTAGGGCATACGAAGACTACGTGTTCGATATCTTCGTACCCTCCACATTCACAAAGGTTGCTATCGACTATTCCTATTCGATAGAGGTGGGAATTTGCAATGTAATGGTTTGACATTAGGCGTGAAATAACTCGTATAAAATCCCGAGTTAAATCGAGGCCTTTAAACCATGATTTCGTAGACACTTTGGGCGTGATGGAATGCATCCATCGCCCCAAATCGCCAGAATCCCATTTTTCCTGCCAGTTTGCCAGAGCCAGTTGTCGGGGCAGATAAAAATACTCGGTATACGTGATCGGTCTTAAAATATGTCTCCTTCTATGGCACCCCTTTTTGCTAATAAATCAGCTTCTTCATTGCCTGGGATTGAACAATGAGAGGGGACCCACACAAAGCAGATAATAAAAGACCGATCGACCAGCACTTCTAATATCTGTCTAATTTCCGGAAGGAAATAGGACGGGTGCTTGACCGGTTTAATCGATCGGAGAGCTTCGATAGAACTGAGGCTGTCCGAAAAGATGAAATAATTACCTGGTGTCTTAAACTCGATAATTCGTAGCGAATTGTGTATGGCAGCTAATTTAGCTACGTATATAAAGCAAGGCTGTGCCAGTTTGCGGGATATGCGATGATCCGTGTTGAAAATGCCATATCCGGAATGTCCATCCATTACAGATCCGTCCGTGAAAAAGGAATTCTGTTCTGGAAGGTGGCCGAATTTCGCTGAAAATATTGATGGCACAACTGTTGGTTTAAGGTGTTCGGGATTTCTTCTTTCATCGTCAAATCAAATGCAAGCACGATTGTCTAGCGATGTTGAAATCTCACGGTATGGAGCAACAAACGAAGGGTTTATCTCCATAGACATGAACCGCTGGTATACTGACATACAGGGTTTCTGAACAACTCCCAAACATTTTTCATAGTTCGCAATAAGCATTGGATTTGCTATTTCCGATCTAATGAGGAAACGTAGAGCCAGCTCGGAAAGTCTCTCTTTGAGTGGAAGCACTCCAGCTATGACCTCTAGAGTCATGGTATGCGTCGATTGCATGCAGCCTAGAGCGATACGCAAACATCGGTATTGTATCCTCTCCAGCTTCAGCATGTGTGAGGATGCGACACCTCTGAAGCATACGCTGCCGTATTCTATTACGGGCAGAATCGTAGTTTGGTAGAGTCGTATCAAATCCTCTGGATGAGCTCCCCATGTGGTTCCTGTTACCATCCGAAGAAAATTAATTCTCGGTTGGCATCTTTGCTTCAGGTAATTGACATGTTTTTCCCATGTGCACTTAGAGTCATACCATACTTCGAGATATTCAAAGCTAGGTGACTGAGTGATGGGTCTTCCGGACAGAATAAGCTCCAAACGGGGTGGTGGTCGTTTTTTTGAAAAGACTACCATCTCCGTTTTTTCAAGCGAGAACTCGATTCCAAGACGACTGGCCTAACCAGTCAGATTATCTAGCGTATTTTGCAAGCTGTTTTTCATGTCTACAGCCAGAGACGCCGTGACTGATACTACGCAGTCGTCAGCTAACTGGCGCATTGTGCAGTCGTCCGTTAGGCATGTGTCGATGTCACTGATGTAGAAGTTGTACAACAGCGGACTCAGACAAGAGCCTTGGGGGAGACCCATGTAGCTTGTTTGTGTTATTGTTGAAGAACCGTGGTTGAAAAGTAAATGCTTTTCAGACAGCAGGTTGATCAAAAAGTTTGTCAATATAGGGGAGAATCCTCTTTGATGCAGTTTCTCGGAAAGAATTTCGATTGAAACTGAATCAAATGCACCTGTGATATCCAGGAAAACTGAGGTCATTTGTTGTTTGCTGCCAAGAGCCATTTCTGCTTCTGTGGCTAGCAATGCTAGGCAATCGTTAGGGCCCTTGCCCCTACGGAAGCCGAATTGGGTCTCCGATAGTTGGTTAGTTGTTTCTGCCCAGTTGTCTAGTCTACACAGGATCATTTTTTCAAGCAATTTGCGTATGCATGAGAGCATTGCAATCGGTCTGTACGAGCGATGATCTGTGGCAGGTTTTTCTGGTTTTTTGATTGCGATAATCTTAACTTGTCTCCAAGCTTCCGGGACAATATTGTTCCTGATAAGCTTATTAAACAGTTCAAGAAATCGTATCTTAGCAGAACCCGGAAGGTTTTTCATCAAATTAAATTTGATCCTGTCCGGTCCTGGAGCCTTGTTCTTGCAAGAAGCGAGTGCCATTGAAAATTCCAGCATTGAAAACTCTGGTGCTTCAATGGCCGTTGTGTCGCTGAATTTCTGCTGTGATGGGACAGCGTCTGGGCATACCTTTTTCGCGAAATCACAGATCCAACGTTCAGAGTATTCATTTGCCTCATTGTTGTTGGACCTATTGCGCATTTTCCGAGTCGTATACCAGAGATAGCTCATAGAAGCATCTCTTGGCAACGTGTTTATGAAATTTTGCCAGTACAATCTTTTTTTCAGTTTGTGCAGTTTAGCTTGTTTCAGTTCCAGCTCTCTAAACTGATCAAAAAGTTGAATGGAATGATCTTTCCTGAATGCTAGGTATGCTGCTTTTAGAGTTTTTTTCATCTCGGTGCATTGTTTGTCCCACCATTGTTTGTTGGGACGAATTTTCAACTTGTTCTCAGGGGCGGGCCTCGTCTGAGATTGCAACGCGCTATCTAAAACTAATGTTGCAAGGAAGTTGTATTCGTCGGATGGAAAAAGCTCATCAGTTGTTTCAAGACCCTGGGATATTATGTTCGAGAATTTTTCCCAATCAATATTCCGGGTGAGATCATACTCTACTTCGATTGTGGTAGCAGACTGGAGCCTATTCATAATCGAAATATTTATTGGCAAATGGTCACTACCATGGGGATCTTGAATAATCTCCCATTCACAATCCAAAGCTATTGAGGAGGAACACATAGACAAGTCTAAAGTGCTCTCTCGTACTGGAGGCCTTGCTTTTCTTGTAGCTAACCCAGGTATATTCAATAGGGTCATATCGAACTCGTCTAGTAAGCTTTCAATAAGAATAGCCCGACTATCATCTCCAGGTGCTCCCCACGCCATACCATGAGAATTGAAGTCTCCCAAGAGAAGGCGTGGTATCGGAAGCAGTTTCGTTATTTGTGTCAGCTGCAGCCGGTTAATAGTAGCTCTGGTTGGAATGTAAACTGATGCGACAGTGAGGCTCTCACCAGCAATTGTTATATGGCAAGCAACAATTTCTATACCATCAATTACTGGAAGAGGAATTCGGAAGAATGGGTAGCATTTTTTGATACCCAGGAGCACTCCACCATAAGAGTTTTCGCGGTCTAAACGGATGATACTGAAGTTTTGAACGGTTAGTGTTGTATTAGTTGATAACCATGTCTCTGATAAAGCGAAAATATCGCATTTGGTATCGTGAAAAAGTAGTTTAAATTTTTCTAATTTGGGAATCAAGCTTCGACAGTTCCATTGAATGATCCTTGTTGTCGATTCGTCACTTCTGTTATCTGATTTAGACATCGAAGGATACGAACGCGAGGAGGGGCCATTTGGTGCTTAGTTGCATACCCAACATGCAAATTGTTGGAAGCCAAGCCGAAATCATACTTTTAAGAGCATCGGATAAACCAAAAGTGGTAAATATCCATTCAACGATCATTTTGAATGAAATACGACCATCAGAGGACGGTATTTCTGGTTCCGATGACAATCTAGCTGTGGGAACAGCTCGTTTTCCTGGGAGCTTAGGAAACTCTTTTTCGCAGTCAACTTTGAAACCTGGTGGTGACGCTTTCGCATTTTGCTTGAGAGCGGGACCACGTGGGGTATCATTAAGCGCCTTCTTCTGCTCCTTTCTAGGGAGTTTGGGAGAAGAAGCACTTGGTCGTTTTCGTACAGCTCCGGTTGATAGCAGAGGTTGATAATCCGCTTCGTCATTATTTGAATCATCGTTCTCCAAACTGGAGTAACGATTTTCTTCCTGCTGTAACGCAGTCTTCAGCATCTGTGCGAAAGATTGCTTACTGCGTTGTTTGGTCGATTTTTTAAGTGCGTCAGAGCGAAGCTTATACTTTGCGCACTCTTCAATTTTGTGTGGGTTGCCACCACATAAGGAGCATTTAGCTTCCTGATCGCTACAAGTGTGGTTATTCTCCATAATTTCACCACACTTGCAGCATTTAGTCTTATTACTGCAGCAGGCTTTCGTGTGCCCCAACTGCAGACAATTTGTACAGGTTATTACTTTCGGAATAAAAAGTCTAACCGGTAGTCGGAGTTTGAATAACTCTAAAAAATCCGGGAGCACTTTTCCTTCGAACGTCACTTTAAAAGAGTCGTTCGGGGAGTATTTGCCCATGTTGTCTTTAGAATACATTCTTCTGCATTCTAGAATTTTTATTTCTGGAAGGTTTGGGTTCTTAAAACGTCCAGTTCCTTCCATTATCTCTTTCTCTGTAAGATCGGGTTCTGTTATCACGCCCTCGATCTCAATAGCGCGTGCCGGTATATATACCCGGTACTCAATGGTAAAATTTTGATCTTCCACAACCGCATTTGCGTGTTCACGATCAGAAAATGTCACCTTTAGTTTGTTAGCTTTGACCTTATATAACTCGTTTAAGCTGGTATATCTCTAGCGCAAAGTTTTACAAATTTGCACCACTTTCAAAGGTTTGTTTTTGGGTCGAATATATACAACCCAGCGAAGTCCAGGTTGATTCTCCTGGTACTTCTTAACTCGAATTGGTACGTCATTTGTGGATGGGATAAGCGAAGTAGTGTGACGAGGTCTTTTACGTTTTTTCTTCACGTCAGAGAAACCGTTCACGCTGTTATTAGGGGTGTCAGAGAAATTCATTCCGGACTCTTCTCCCTCTGAACAGGAGGAAAGGTCCGGAGGAATAGGAAGTCCACCCACCGCCATTGGGTCGTGAACTGTCTACCGCCGAAAATTATATAAAACGAGTTACTTATATACACAAAAATTAGAAGATAATTTATATAATATAAAGTAGAAATAGGAAAGATAGGAAGAAAACAAAATATAGATGTATATAAAGATATGAAAAAGAGAATTAAATCGTAGTGTCACTTATCTTATACATATATCGATGTGAATCCGCAGCACTGGATGTGCTGTCGCTGTAATTCTACAGCGGCGGCGCCGCTTGCTTCTCACCAGTCGGGGTTCCCCCACCAGTCACAGCAACTCTCTGTGATGCGGGACGGACAATCCGAAGTTGAATCAGCACACGTATCAGCATACGCGCCGAGTACACTACTACCACAGCTGCGCCCCCCTGCTGCGGGGCAATCCAGACCAACGCAGTATATACGGTTGATCGTGCCGCTCTCGGCTGCTCACACAGCGTACCACTACCACAAAACTGCACTGCACACGCGGACGCTAGAAAGAAGCGGGAATTAATTCGGTAAACTGCAGAACGCAAGAAACTCGACTTATCTGCTCGGCTGCCGAATAAACAATGCAAGCTTTAGTTAGCAGGTATGCTAACGAGTATTTATTAAAGAAGCGTCATCTGCATGCTATGATGGAGATTCAACGAGTGCGAAAGGAAACCGCTTCAACGTTGCACGGGATTGTCGACGAATTCAAACGTCACACTAAAATACTACGGCAACTTGGGGAGCCAGTGGATGCATGAAGTACTGTTCTTGAACATCTGCTTTGTGTCCGCCTTCCAGATGAATCTCTCAAGGAATGGGAGGTTCATGCTTCAACGATTGAGAATCCATCGTATTCAGCGCTCATTGAATTCCTACACCGTCGTATTCGTGTTCTCGAATCCATTTCTGTAAACCACGAACAAGCTGTACCGCAAATTGCTACTTTTTCTCATGTTTCGGCAAGTCGCAATATTTCCCAATCAAAACCAGTGAACAAAACCGCGATATAAAATTCAACCAACAAATGTTATGCTTGTGAGCAGCGCCATCCTTTGATAAAGTGTGCCAAATTCGAACGAATGAATGCAGCTGATCGCCTGAGTCTGGTCAATGCTATGCGATTATGCCTCAATTGTTTCCGAAGCGAACACTTCTCTAGAAACTGTGCATCGAAATATACATGCAGGTTTTGCCGAAGACGTCACCATTCCCTACTCCATGCTGGTTTCGATAATGATGTTGATCATACCCGTCCAGAGCGGCTAGCAGAGTGCTCTAAACACCTCATCGTGCGTCTGTTAATCTGAGTTTGGCTATATCGCAAGATCCTTCCACCTCGGTTCTTTCTGCAGCATCGTGTTCCAAAACATCGGAGCCTGGTAGTACCTCACCACCAAATAAGACGGAAAAAATGTGTTTATGTTGACGGCTGTTGTCGTAGTAGTTGATTGATATGGCAAAGAGCATTTGGCGCGGGCTTTACTTGACTGTGCTTCTCAACCGAACCTAATCACCGAACGGATGGTCCAACTTCTTCGGTTGAAGCGGAACAAAACAAACATACTTGTCCAAGGGGTTGGTAACCAAAGTCAACGTGCACGGGAGTCAATACAAGTGAAAGTTGGATCGCGAAAGGAAGGCTTCGCAATGACTGCCGAGTTTCTTATTCTACAGAAAATTACGCCTGAACTGCCGTTGCACAACGTTATGGTCGATCAGTGGCAAATTCCTTCAAATCTGTTCTTAGCAGATCCACAGTTTCACAAACGGGCCCCCATCGATATGATTCTTGGAATCGAGCATTTCTTTTCATTTTTTAAAACGGCGAACCGAGTTCAGCTACCGAAACCTCTTCCCATGTTGATTGACAGCGTGTTTGGTTGGATTGTGACTGGTTCAATTAACAAAATAAATTTTTCAGAGCAGAATTTGCCGTGCAGCATTGTGGCAGTAACTTTATTCACTTTAGAAGATAGTATTGAACGATTCTGGAAGATTGAGGAATTGCAATTGCGGTCCGATTATTCATTAGAAGAAAAGCAGTGTGAAGAACTTTTTCCATCTACTACAGAAAGAACACCCAATGGATGCTATATAGTACGTCAGCCCCGTCGCTCTAAATTCGATGAATTGGTCGGAGACTCAAAATCCATGGCACGTCAACGATTCAATCTATTGGAAAGGAGATTAGAACGTAACCCCGAGCCAAAGGAAGAGTACCATAAGTTTATGGCAGAATTCCTCTCCCTCGAACACATGCGGCTTGTTCGAGAGGACGACGGGCAACCGCCTAAAGCAAGTTACCTCCCACATCATCCGGTCGTTAAAGAAACCAGCACAACGACCAAAGTACGCGTGGTTTTCGACGCGTCGGCCGAGACCTCCACAGGCTCGTCTCTTAATGAAGCACTGTTAGTAGGTCCTGTGGTGCAGGACGACCTCCTATCAATAATCCTTCGGTTTCGAACATTTCCAGTGGCATTGGTGGGCGATATCGCCAAAATGTATCGACAAATACTACTTCATCCGGATGACACATCATACCAGAGAATTTAATGGCGATTCAATTCTATGGAACCTGACCAAACGTACGAGTTGATGACGGTCACGTACGGCTTAGCTCCATCCTAGTTTCTTGCTACGCGCACCCTCAAGCAATTGGCTGCCGATGAAGGCAACGCATACCCGCTTGGAAAGGCAGCTCTTCAAAAGAGACTCTACGTGGACGATTTCATTGGCGGGGCCGAATCAGTAGCTGAAGCTATCCAATTAAGGACAGAATTGAGTGAGCTGTTAGCCAAGGGTGGCTTTCCGCTACGGAAGTGGACCTCCAATCAATTATCGGTTCTAAAAGGTTTGTCATCAGAAGAAAAAGGCACCCAGTCATCGATAAAATTTGATACCAACGAAACGGTCAAGGCACTTGGTATCCCGTGGAAACCCGAATCCGATCAGTTTCGCTTTGATTCTGAGATTCGACGACGAAATGGTCCAGCTACGAAGCGTTCTATACTCTCAGATCTCTCAGTTTTTTGATCCTTTGGGGTTGATTTCACCAATAACCATCAAAGGAAAAATGTTAATGTGCATGGGATGACGAAGTTCCAGCAGACATTGCTGCTTATTGGAATTATTTCACTGCTTAACTGCCAAAGATTGCGAATTTCCGTGTCGGTCGTTACCCTCTCATACCAAATGCTTCTATACAGCTACACACATACTCAGACGCGTCTGAATCCGCATATGGAGCATGCATGTATGTTAGGTGCATTTATGCTGTGGGTCAAATAAGCGTTCAACTCCTAGCATCCGAAACCGCTGTGGCGCTCTGTGCGGCCCAAGTGGCGGCAAGACTCTACGCCAGAGTTGTTGGGACGCTCCAGATAACTACTACAAAATCATATTTTTGGTCTGATTCCACCGTCACATTACAATGGCTACGTTCACCGCCCAATACTTGGAAGAATTACGTGGCCAATCGAGTATCTGAGATCCAAAATTTGACCCATCGAGCCTTTTGGAATCATGTCGCTGGTACTGAGAATCCCGCAGACCTGTTGTCCCGTGGCATGCATGTTGACGATTTCTTGAAGAGTAATTCCTGGAAGCACGGTCCCAAATGGCTATCATGCCATGAAAATGAATGGCCTTACACAAAGCTTTGTGACTATCCCGTAGAAGGGAAGGAGAGGCGCAAAACGTTCGTTGCCGTTGTCAGAACTAAACCATCGCAAATTAATCCTATTTTCACTCAATTTTCATCGTTCAATCGCCTGCTTCGTACTTTCGCTTGCGTTCTACGGTTTATAGCTAACATTCGGTGCAAGACACGGACGCAGCCATCGATGGTTCATTACACTCCCCAAAGCGCTGTGCTAAGAGTTGAGCACATATTATCTGCCGAACGAAAGCTAATTCAAATAGCACAGGCGGACGCATTCCAAACAGAGTTAAAAGTTCTACGAACTAATGAAATAGTGTCAAAACAGTCGCCAATTCGACTGCTTACTCCATTTTTGGACCCTGAGGGAATCATTGGAGTAGGGGGAGACTTAGACTCTCAGACCAGCCATTTTTATCGAAGCATCCTGCGCTCCTGCCTAGTAATCATCCCCTTTCACACCGCATTGCCAAGTCCTATCATCTTTCGCTTATTCACGGTGGCGGCCGCCTTACCCTCGCTGCTATGCGTGAAAAATATTGGCCTTTGCACGGCAGAAGGCTTGTTCGCAGTGTCATCCGCAGCTGCTGTCGATGCGCTCGAGCCGAACCACAATCCACAACCAGAGCGCAAAACGCAAACAGAGAGCAAAACTTCCATTGCATCGAATTACGCCCAGTCGCCCGTTTTCGGTATCTGGAATCGACTACGCCGGACCATTATATTTAAAACCAGTGCACAAGAAAGCTGCGGCTACAAAGGCGTACATTTGTATCTTCGTGTGCTTTTGCACCAAGGCGGTGCATATCGAGTTGGCGAGCGATTTGTCAACGAATGCGTTCTTGTCTGCGTTGCGCCGCTTTATTGCCCGTCGCGGACTGCCAACAGATCTGTACACGGATAATGGCAAAAATTTCGAAGGAGCCGCCAACGAATTGGAGGAAGTTTACAGGATGCTTCAATACGAATCACAGCGACAGCAAATTATGACAGATCGAGACTGTGAACGCATCTCATGGCACTTTAGTTCGCCGAAGACTCTACACTTTGTGGGAGGCGGCGGTGAAGGTGGCTAAACGACAGCTCTACCGACAACTTGGGAATTCTAAATTGTCATTTGAGGACCTGGCTACTATACTGGCGCAAATAGAGGCGAGTATTAACTCGCGACCCATCGTTCCGCTTAGTGAAGATCCCAACGACATTTCTGCGCTTACCCCGGCACACTTTCTCATCGGAAGTACCATGCATTCACTCCCTGAAGAGAAGATTTGCACCTTACACCAACAAGCCGTCTCGACCATTATCAGCGCATGCAAAAGGTTTACCAACAGTTTTGGCACCATTGGTGGACCGAATATCTGCAGGAGTTGCAGCGTGATACCAAAACCTGTCATCCCAACAGATGCATTCAACCAGGCAGGTTGGTAGTGCTAACTGACGAGCTTCAGATTCCAGTGAAGTGGCCGCTTGCACGCATAGTCGCCGTACATCCCGGTAAGGACGATTTAGTACGTGTAGCCACACTGCGCACCAACCGGTGTACCATAGCTCGACCGGTGACGAGAATATGTTTGCTGCCAATGGAGGGCGGAGATATTTTGTGTAAGAAAAGTTTAGAACAGTAAAATTAGTTTAATGTATTTGGTTAATTATTAATAGATTAGTTTTGAAAATTACATTTCTCAAAGGTGGCGGCGATGTTTGTAGTTCAATATTATGTAACACGGCGGTTTAAAACTAATCGATCAAAACGGCTGATGTCGATCAACGATAGCGATCGTTCGATCGTCTCTGTAAAGAGCACTCGCCTATTTTATTGCGCAGTTGAAATTGTACCACCAATAAGACTAGACGTGAAATAAACTTGTGATGAAATTAGCATTTTGTCGGTTCGACCCATTTTGGAATTTTTCCCCCAATTTTGCATCCGTTCGCAACTGGTCCCAACAATATTCTAGAAAGGTTAGAAAGAACGACAATGAAGAGAACGAGGATGATTACGAATAACTTCATTGAGTGAAGAGAAAACTATTTGTTTGTTGCATTGCAACATTCCATTCTAACTGTTGATTGGTTGAAAGAAAAATAATTTTTGGTTTGTTTCAAGGGGGCTGTTCCTAAACCACGTAGTCATATATAGGGGGACGGGGGGCTTGTCAAAAGACCACGGAAAACCACGCTGTGGGGGGGGGGTTTGTTAACGAAAAGACCACGTGGTCTTTTTTCATGACTTATAATTTATTATTACCACCAAGTCATGAATAAAGCTTTCGCAATTTTTTAATTTAAATTCATTTGACACGACTTCATAATTCATAAGTGTCACAGAAAGTTTGCGATTTGTCAGCAATTAGCTGTAATCAAATTTTTGAAACATATTTCAAATTTATCCGAACGAAGAAAATATTTGTTCGGTTTTAAACAGGATTTGCCTTATATGGCATTACCTTCTATAGAATAATAATTTTATGTTGCAATGCGTCGGGATTTGTGACATTTTGCCTGGAAGTATATTTCAATACTCAACGACCGGTATCAAAAGCAACGTCTTGGTCGTAAAAACAATATAGAAGACCTGGATGTTCGTGAACAAAAGGAAGAATGAAAGATATTTATATTTTGTTCGACATTCAAAAACTTTGTAATTTATTTTAAAAAAAACTGAATTACAAATCCGATACCTGAAAATCATTAAAAGTAAGGTTTCACTTATTATCAACTAATTATTTTTCTAGATGATTTCTAGATGAGTATACAATTTACCATAACTATAAGCGAAAAATTTATCGTAGATGATCAAAAAAAGCGATCAAAATATGACCACGTAGTTTAGGAATGGCCCCAACAGCATTTTATTAATTTTTGTGTCGCAGAAACTCACAGGGTATATTTTTTTCTTTTAGGACAAAATTATTACCTACAACCTTACCAGAGACACTAGTTATGCCAGTCAAACAAACCGATTTATCTAAAAAAAAAAAAATATTTGTAATCTCCAATTGGTATGTATGTAGGTATTAAGATATTTTAACAATCGAAACAGTTTGTTTGATAGGCATAGTGTCTTTGGCAAAGTTGTAGATAATAATATTGTCCTTCCAAAAATAAACACGCTATGAAAAAAAAATTGAGAAAATATAACTTTTTTCTTGACATCTTCATTGTTTTAGTAATTTTTTTTGTAATTTTCATACAAAAAAATTGGATTTTTGCAAAATAAACTTTTTTATATTAATTTTAATATTTCTTTTACATTTAAAAAGAATCAATTTTTTAGGGTTTTTTTATCGGAAAAATAAAATTACTTTCTAAAACTTTGCCGGAGACGTCACACTGATCAAAACAACTTTTGGCTCTGAAAATGTTTGTAATCACAATAATCCTTCCAAATTAGCATATTAAATAGCCTCTCTGGGTGTCAAATGATTGTTGTGTGAATAAAAAAAATAGCCTCTCAGCCTATAGAGACGTCTATGCAAAGTTTAAGCCAAATCAAAAATGACAAAAAATATTGAAACTGGGCATTTTTTGTGTAATGTCTCAGTTAAAAAGTAACTGTAACTTTTATTAAAATATGCGCAAACATATTGAAAACTTCAAAGTTTACAGAATAGTTACCTTAAAGTTCGTTTTCCTCGAATTGATGAAAATGGTACTTGGTCTAGTCTGACTAAACGGTGTTAAGAAAAATTCAATAACACTGGTCGACAAAAGCGAAAAAAAAGTTGCCCTAAAGCCCCTTGAAAGGTTTTTTAACCATTCCTGTGAATTTAGCTGCTTTTAGAGAATGCAGAAATGCATCAAAAGGCCGCCGAGAAATTGCTTATCGGACTCGTCGCCTTTACGTTTGCATAGGGAAAAACTCTTTGGAAAAGTTATCTTTGCTAGGAACACCAAAACTCACAGGAATGGTTGAAAACCTACCTACCATCTCTCATGTTATCCAGTTTGAGCTCTAGAACAAAACTTGGATTTTGAATGATGAAAGTGCTATGAAAAAAGGATTACTATTTCAAACATAGTTGCATTCAAACCAAAAGAATCAGTATAGAAGTTTATTAAATTATTATTCACAAAGACATTTTAAGTGTAAACTTAAGATCATTTGTATCTATCGCGCTACTTTTACCTGCAATATAATCATGGGCGCAATTAAGAAAAATATCTAGGGGGGGCTAGCTTTCATTCATTTTATTTAAAAAAAGAGAAAAAAAAAGAGTTAAAATGCGCTTGTTTATTAACGCATAAAATAGTGTCGTAACAGTAGAAAAAATCAATTCAATCGGGATTGAATCTCCGTAGATGTATTAAATATCTTGACCACAGCGCACTGTGGGGCTAAATCGAGAAACGGACGGCAAAACTATTGTTTCAAGTCCTATGTTATCCATATCTTCTAGAAAGCTGCTTCGTTTACTGCTGTCCATATGTTCATATGATTTAATGGAATCAGTTACAAATTTCGCCGAACAGAGAGCGGCATACCTAGTTTTTGAACGCGACTTGCTAGATCGATGAGCTAGATACCGGCTTTATAGTGCTGGGCAGGATGCAGAATCGTACGAGGTTGTGTTTGTTGAGAATAAAAGGCCAGTTTTTTTTCCTCACATATGGTATAGACGAAGGACGACCGGATATAGAGAAAGAAAGGTTCTACGCACAGCTGGAGAAACTCTACGATAGCTGCTCGCGTAGAGACATCAAGATCGTCATCGGGGTCATGAACGCTCAGATCGGTAGGGAAGACATATATAAGCCAGTGATCGGCCCGCACAGCCTGCACACCGTGACGAACGACAACGCCCAGCGATGCGTCAACTTCGCAGCTTCCTGCCAGTCCAAAGTACCGTCTTTTCCTGAAGTACCTTCCTCAATTGCGGTGCGGATATTGGCTCGGACATGACCACTTCGATCGAGTCTAGTGCGACGAAGCAAAAAGTAGACGATATACCTGATACGACCGGTAGTCCTCTATGGAACCGATACAACGACGCTTCTAGCGGAGGGCTTCAACTCAAATAGTATGGAGTACAGACGGACGACGGATAATGGCGACAGTGCATGAACCATGAGCTGTCTGCGCTGCTTGTAGAGAACCCCAAAAGTCAATAGGTTGCGGTGGGCCGGTCACGTCGTAAGGATGCCGGACGACAACTCTGTAAAATCACTTCTCGTCAGTAACCCTGCCGGCACGACCAGATCGAAAGAGACTTGCGGGTGATGAGACGTCTGGAGAACTGGCGAAACACAGCTCAAAATCGAGCAGCACGGCATCAACTTCTTGATACAGCACGAGCCACTACGGCTCTAGTCTTATTGGTAACGTAAGTTTACTAGGTTTGAGAATCGATCCTGGGTGCAGTACTAGTTCTTAGCCAATGAATGATGACATCTCAATTTGTGTTGATTTCGATGCTCTGATAAGAAGCATGGGATGAATATATATTGAATACAACTATTCTCTGGGAAATTCTAGGGGGGGCTTAAATCTTTCTAGGGGGAGCTGAAGCCCCCCCTAGCCCCCCCGTAGTTGCGCCCATGAATATAATCTATATGAATGGATAAATGCTTCAAGATTTTAGTTTTTACCATTTTTGATATTCTCGTCATTGTCGGTTTTTCGATATCTGAATATGAATACCTACGCTACTCTTCGTCGACCTGGTAAGCCACTTTGCCATCAGCTGCTGAAGGGTACTTCGTTAGCGTACGCTCCAACGTTTCAAATCATTGTAATGCTATGTTTCAGAAACATTTATTCTATTTTTCGAAATTTCGTGAATATTCGCGAAATTTAGAGACCAATTTCGTTTCGTCTCGAGAACTCGAAATCCACCTCGATTTCGTTTCGACTAATTTGGCGAAACCGAAATTAAGGGTTAATTTCGATACAGTCCGATTACAGCAAAACTCAATAGGGTGTTATGAGGCAGCTAGACCTTTCATTTGATCAAATTCTGTGGAAATCGGGTCAACCATCTCTGAGAAAAGTGAGTAAGTCCAAGTAGTCTTCGGAATATGTTTTTTTTATAGCTGGATTTCACATTTTTAAACATAACAGGCAAAGTAATAATCCGTTTGCAAAAAAAAAACATTATGGTCTTATGGGGCAACTAGACCTTCCATATGACACTGATTTTATGAAAATCGGTTCAGCCATCTCTGAGAAACATAAGTGAGATTAAATAGTCTCCAGAACACGTTTCTTTCCATAACTTATGAACCGCATGTTCAATCTTCATAAAATTCAGAAGTTAAGGGTTTTTTAGGTCGCACGTTCATTTAAACCAATCAGCCATCTCTGAGAAAATCGAGTGAGGTTGGGAGAGCGTTACACATACACACATACACACACATATACAGAAAATGCTCAGCTCGTCGAACTGAGTCGAGTGATATACGACATTCGGCCCTTTTGAGCACATTTAAACCTTTTGTTTTTGCAGTGATTGCTATACCTTTCTAGGAGAAAGGCAAAAAGTGAAATGATAGAAATGACTTTTAATTTCGACTTCAATCCTGAGCAAGGCCGCAAAAATTGAAATAGTACAATATCAAATTTAAAATTTAAATGATGTTGAGGCCCCATATTTTGATCGTAGCTATACTTTTAAACAGTCTGCGGGTTACGTTTCTTTCTTTAACTTTCAAACCACATGTTTAAACATTATGAAATTCATTGTTTAAGGGTTCAAAAGCCCATTAATTTGAATTCAACTGTGTTCATAGCTTCTGAGATATAAGAGCATTTTTCACATTCTGACGCAGCGCCAAAACTAAAAGTTTGATTGCATTGAAATTCAATAGCAACCTAAGCGGCAAATAGACCCTTAATTTGACACTAAGATAGAAAGATCGGTCAGACCATCTCTGAGAAAAGTGAGTGCGAAAAAAAGGTGCACATACACACGTGCACACCCACACACAAACATATACACTTATACATGCATATATGCAGAAAATGCTCGATTCGTCGAACTGAGTCGAGTAGTATATGACATATTTTTCCTCAAATCTTTCCTAGAAATTAACAAACAATTTAGTGAAAAAAAAATTTCTTGTCATCGTTTTGAATTTTGATTTAGAGGCAAATTCATCACAGAAAGTCATAATTTTGCATGTTTTACGTAGTTTTGTGAATATTATCTCCAGTTTCAGTAATAAGATACCTATTATTTTTTCTCAAATGTCATTCTTAAAAATCAATGCACATTTTAATGAAAAAAGAATCACGTTTCAACGCTCTGAATTTGGATTAAGAGACGAATTAAGTATAAAAAGTCATAATTTTGGATGTTTTACGTAGCTTTGTGAATAATATCTCAAGTTTTAGTGATCAGATACTAATCATTTTTTCTCAAATGTCTTTCTTGAACATTACCAAACATTTTAGTGAAAAAATAATCATTTGTCATCGCTTTGAATTTTGATTTAGAGGCAAATTCAGCACAGAAAGTCACAATTTTGCATGTTTTACGTAGTTTTGTGAATATTATCGCCAGTTTTATTAATTAGATACCTATTATTTTTTCTCAAATGTCTTTCTTAAACATCAACGAGCATTTAAATTCCGTCCCGAACGCTCGACGAAAACGGACGCATTAAGTGATTGTCTCGCTATAAAGTCGCTACTGTGTGAAGAAGAAAAGAAGCATTGCTTACTCGGTCGTGTTTCAAAGAGTGCGAAGTGCGGTGTAAAGACAAACTGATAATCCGAAGGTCATCCTGCTATTGTGCTATAGCTGTGCCGCTGCGAAGCTGCGAAGCTGCCCGTTCCAGCACCGAAAGACTCGGTGATTGTGCTATTGAAGACAACAAAAAAGAGGTACGTGATTCTTTGCCACTGTACTGTTGCGCCAGTTTGAGCGCAATGGATGTGGATCCCTTAGCCCCCGATCCCCCGTCTCCAAACCCACCCGACCCTGTCCCTCCTGTTCACCCCCCCCCCCCCTCTGTCACTGCTTTAGCCAATCTTCGTCCCAGGCTCTACCCAGACGGATCAAAGGGGTCCACTGGTTCTCTACATGAGGCCCAAACCAGGAGGAAAATCACTGAACACGTTACAAATCGCGAAAGATCTGACGTCACGATACAAGGCCGTGACCGAAATCGCAAAAGTCAGACCAAACAAGCTCCGTGTCGTGGTCAATGATCTGGATCAGGCCAACGATATAGCTCGCTCTGAGCTCTTTACACGCGAGTATCGCGTGTATGTACCTGCACGAGACGTGGAGATCGACGGTGTAATAACCGATTCGAGTCTGACTGTTGAGTGTATTCTGGGAAGCGGCGTCGGCTGCTTCAAAAAATCCACTACCGAGGCGAAAGTATTGGATGTTAAGCAATTACGGTCCATGTCGCTCGTCTCCGGTAAAAAAGTATACACTCCGTCAGACTCGTTTCGCGTTACGTTTGCCGGATCTGCACTACCTAGCCACGTTTCTATCAACCAGGTTCGTCTGCCTGTGCGTTTGTATGTGCCCCGTGTTATGAATTGCACCAATTGCAAGCAGTTAGGCCATACAGCTGCCTACTGCTGCAATAAGGCACGGTGTGGCAAGTGTGGGGAGACTCATGCGGAAGATTCTTGCAGTGTAAACGCTGAAAAGTGTATTCACTGCGGGGAAAATCTGCATGAGCTTTCCGCATGCCCGGTGTACATGCAACGCAGAGATAAAATTGAACGGTCTCTTAAGGAGCGCTCAAAGCGTTCTTACGCTGAGATTCTTAAGAAGACCGTGACCATTTCTACCATAACATCGAACCCCTTTGATCTGTTGTATTTAGATGAAACCGACTCTGACGAACCACTAGTGGGAACTTCTTTTGCCTGTCTGGGTGAGACTAGAAAGAGGAAAAATCTTTCCTCTCCTAAGCTTCCCAGGAAAAGACCTAAGGTTTCTCAAGATGGAATGAATAATACGAACAAATCTAAAAGTGCTGCGGAAAAGCCGAAGCAAACTTCTCCTGGGCTTGCAAATTTAAAGTCCCAGAAGGAGTTCCCAGCACTGCCAGGAACATCTAAAACCCCAGTTGTTCCTTTTGCACATCCAGTTGATGAAACAACCTCTGAATTAGTGAAATTTTCTGACATTGTGGACTGGATTTTTGAAACTTTCAATGTACCCGATCCAATCAAAATTTTTCTTACAGCATTTCTCCCAACAGTTAGATCATTTTTGAAGCAGTTAACTGCCCAATGGCCCCTCCTTGCAGCGATTGTATCCTTCGATGCCTAATTCAACTGCGTATATGAAGGATTCTATCTCTGTCTTACAGTGGAATTGTAGAAGTATTTTACCAAAAATGGATTCATTTAAAGTTTTAATAAATAGAAACAAATGCGATGCATTTTCCTTTTGTGAAACTTGGCTTACTTCAAATATTGATCTCAACTTCCATGATTTTAATATTATTCGCCTTGATCGAGACACCCCATATGGAGGAGTACTTTTAGGGATTAAAAAATGCTATTCTTTCTATCGTATTAACCTCCCCTCGATTCCAGGCATCGAAGTTGTCGCATGTCAAATGACAATACAAGGTAAAGAGCTTTGTATTGCCTCAATATATATTCCTCCCAGAGCACAGGTTGGGCAACGGCTGCTCTTTGATTTAATAGAACTTCTTCCCTCGCCACGTTTGATTTTGGGAGACTTCAACTCTCATGGTGTGGCTTGGGGTTCCCCCTACAATGATAACCGCTCCTCTTTAATCTATAACCTTTGTGATGACTTCGACATGACTATTTTGAACAACGGTGAAATGACACGTATCCCGAAACCTCCAGCGCGCCCAAGCGCTTTGGATCTATCCTTATGTTCGAGGTCGCTACGGTTGGATTGCACATGGAAGGTAATCCTTGATCCTCACGGTAGCGACCATTTGCCTATTCTTATTTCAATTACTAACGGTTCAACTCGCATGCGACCAATTGACATTCCGTATGACCTCACACGGAATGTCGATTGGAAGTTATACGAGGAAATGATTTCAAAAACGGTCGATTCGATTCAACATCATCCACCGCTTGAAGAATACAACCTCCTCACGGGCTTGATTCTCGACGCCGCGTTGCAAGCCCAAACGAAGAAATACCCTGGCGTAACGATCAAAGAATAGCCTCCAACTCCGTGGTGGGACAAAGAGTGCTCCGATGCCTACACGCAAAGATCCGACGCGTATCTGACCTTCCGGGATACAGACGATGCCGACGACTTTCAACGTTACTCGGAGCTTGATACCAAGTTTAAAAGCTTGACTAAGGCAAAGAAACGCGGATATTGGCGTCGGTTCGTAAACGAGACGTCGTGGGAGTCATCAATGAGCACTCTTTGGAACACAGCCCGAAGAATGCGGAATCGCGTAACGGTCAACGAAAGCGAGGAGTCTTCAAGTAGGTGGATATTTGATTTTGCCAGGAAAGTATGTCCGGACTCTGTTCCTGCGCAAAACCTTGTTCGCGATACGTCTCCGGGCCACGACGCGATAGAATCACGTTTTACGATGGCAGAATTTTCAGTTGCCCTCCTGTCCTGTAACAATAACGCGCCTGGGTTAGATAGAATCGAATTCAACTTGTTGAAGAATCTACCCGGCAATGCCAAGAGGCGCTTGTTGAACTTGTTCAATAAGTTCCTGGTGCAAAACATTGTACCGCAGGATTGGAGGCAAGTGAAGGTGATCGCCATCCAAAAACCAGGGAAACCAGCTTCTGATCACAACTCTTATAGGCCGATTGCAATGCTATCCTGTATCCGGAAATTGATGGAAAAAATGATACTCCGTCGCTTAGACCACTGGGTCGAATCAAATGGTCTGCTACCAGATACTCAGCTTGGCTTCCGCCGTGCCAAAGGGACGAATGATTGTCTTGCGTTGCTTTCAACAGATATTCAGCTGGCGTATGCTCGCAAAGAACAAATGGCGTCTGCGTTCTTGGACATTAAGGGGGCTTTTGATTCCGTTTCTATTGACATTCTTTCGGGTAAACTTCACCGACAAGGATTTTCTCCAATTTCAAACAATTTTTTGCACAATTTGTTGTCCGAAAAGCACATGCATTTTATGCATGGTGATTTGGCAACTTTTCGAATTAGCTACATGGGTCTTCCCCAGGGCTCATGTTTAAGCCCCCTTCTTTACAATATTTATGTAAATGACATCGACGAATATCTGGCAAATTCATGCACGATAAGACAACTTGCCGACGACAGCGTGGTCTCTGTTAAAGGAGCCAAAGCTGCTGATTTGCAAGGACCATTGCAAGATACCTTGGACAATTTGTCTGCCTGGGCTCTACAGATAGATATCGAATTCTCTCCGGAGATGACTGAAATAGTAGTTTTTTCTAGGGAGCATGAACCTGCTCAGCTCCAAGCACAATTTATGGGTAAAACGATCTCTCAGGTTTTGGTGCATAAGTATCTTGGTGTCTGGTTCGACTCAAAGGGCACCTGGGGTTGCCATGTTAGGTAATCTGATGAAGAATTAGCAATTAAATACCTATTATTTTTTCTCACATGTCTTTCCTGAACATCAGCGAACATTTTAATGTTAAAAAACCTACATGTCACCGCTTATTATTTTTAATTTAGAACGATTCAAAATGATAATGATTACTGTACACCTCAGAGACTGAGGGAATAATATCAATACGATCAAGCGTTACGGAGTTCCATTTTTATATATTAGATTTAAATTTCGATGAAAGTACTATTTATTTTTAGTTTTTCAGCATTTAATGCTACGGACAATGATTTGATCGATAAACGCAGTCAAGATTTAGCTTCTCATACTTCTGCTCGTCGCTTGGCTTTCTTTGATTCATCCAAACATCAATTAAATTATTCTAAATACGCTCCAGCAACCAGACGAAGTGATAATATTCAGCAATCTGAAGAGATAATGCCCTCTGCCACCTCTGATGGTTTTTATCCATCCTTCTTTCGAAACCCTCGGCATTATCTGCAACCTACCTCAGAGGACAGATTGAAGACTATTACTTCTACTAGTCACTACTTGGATCGGGTGATTTTGGTGTTTTAAAAGGTGGAACTTTTTATCAAAACAGCGAACATCCGATTAAATCATACAGTGAGTACTCTAGAATAAATTTGAAAAGTTATAACGGACATCATCGTTGCTGCAGAAGATTAAGTAGGGTGGGGAATCGTTATATGGAAAAAACGAAACTTGATAGCAGTAAACCAGAACCAAGTTTTTTTGTTCTATTTGGGGCCCCAAACAATCCTTAATTTATCGGAAGTCGATTGGTTTTGTCTCCGCTTGGCGCATTGCATTTCAAATTTATATGGAGATTTGTATGGAAAAGCCAACTTTTATGCATTTTCCATTCTAAAGAGCTTAAAATGGCTCAAACCAAAGGTTTCATAACTTCAAATGGTAGGTTTTTCGATGCCCAACAACTTGGCCGAAGACACTAAAGAGCTAGGGTGTCCCAAAAAAATACTAGAGCTGTTCAAAGTTGAGTATGTCGAAATTTATGTTGCAAATCATTTTTTCTGCCAACACTGCCAGTGTACCGGCGTCAGTCAGATTTCCATCAGAAGTAACCTCTGAACTACGTTGTAGATTCTTTCTACGCCTCGAATATTGACCTAAATTTGTTTGCTTGATCCAGCTGAGTGTACAAACTCGTAACGACAGGTTATTTCTGATGGGAATCCTACTGACGCCAGTACATTGGTAATGTTGGCAGAAAACAAGATTTTCTGCATTTAAATCGACATACTCAACTTTGAACAGCTATAGCTCTTTTTAGGGACATCCTAGCTCTTCAGTGTCTTCTGCTAAGTTGTTGGGCATCTAAAATATTATACTTTAACATAATGTAGTTCATTATTAGAGCATAATAATGCTCTAATAAGCTCTCTAGAAAGGTAAATGCAAAAAAGCAGGTTTTCCCATATAAATTTTCATACAAATTTTAAATGCAATGCGCCAAGCGGAGACAAAACCAATCGACTTCCGGTAAGTTTAGGGTTGTGTGGGGCCCCAAAAGGAACCAAAAAAACTTGGTTCTGGAAAATCGATCACTTTTTCCCCACCCTATTAAGTATCTTACAGATTCTTCAGATCCATTTCCAAACTTTAGGGATTTTGCTGATATCAATATTTCAACACATAGATCTAGCTAACAGCGCAAAAAGCAGATTTACACTGCATAATAGTGGAACTGATATTCCAAGCAAAGAAAAAGAATATATTGATCCAAAAAACAAACGAAATCAATTAGAAATATACAAAATTCTACAAAGTGAAAATGAAATTTGAAAAAAGTTTTAAACTACTACAAAGGCAATATGAATTGGAGCCCTGAAATGCACAACAAAAACCGTGTTAGATTAGGAAACATAATTCTGATGGTGATATAATGCTTGTCCTGAGTTAGAACATGCGCTAAACAAAAAAAAAATTAGCAAGATTTCGGAGATCTCTCATGCAAATTTAAGTAATAAGATGACGGTTCAATCGATTTAACATTCATTTTTTTCTAATTAATTCAAAATTTCAAAATCCTTAACATTTGTATCTTCTTTCAAAATGTAGTTTATGTCAGAGCGCTAAGTTTACTATTTTTTTTACGTGTGAGGTTTAAGGTGAAAGGTATTGAAGCAACAAACGGTCGACTTCGAGCCACCACTTCGAAATTTCAAAAGCACAAGAATCGGAAATAGATATGCGTTCCCTGTGAAAACGCTGTTTTATGTTTGCTTCACCACAGCAAACATAAAATAGCGTTTCCTCGAGCGACGCATTAAATGTTACCGAGTATTTTGCTTCTGAAAATTCGAAGTGGTGGCTCGAAGTCGGCCATTTGTGGATTCAATACCGTTTGCCCTTAATATGAAAAATCTGTTGATAACAAGGCATTTTATGTCGTTTTCGTTTTTGCGGTGTAGCTACCCCGCGAACTACACTTTGTCCTATTGTTGTTTTTTTTTTTTCATTTTTTGGACTATCCCGGACTACCCTTTTTCTGTCCCGGACAGTCCGCGAAAGAAACAGAAAGCAGTTTTGAACACACCAACACATTCACACATATGTGTCAAATCAAAAAAAAAGTGTCAAAATCGATTTGCTTTGATAGTCGTTCTTCGAGTGTCAAACAACAGGTTGGATTCTATTTATTTTATATTGTTATTTTGTCATTTTCAGTAAACTGGCAAATTTTTCGTACGGTAGCAAAAACGCGACAAAAAGACAATGGCGACAATGACCAAAACAAAAGTGACAGATACCTCTGGTATTACGCACACCATTGCAACTGCTCGGAGTGTTTTTTTTTTTTCAGCTGCAAATTGTAGTCCGGGACGATATAGTCCTGCCGTAAAAACGAATTCGACATTAGATTCGTCTATAAATATACATAAGATTTTATTGTGTCTCTATTCTACTTATTGAAGCTACTGTTTTTTCTTTCTTATATTACTATTAATACGTTTTTAAATAATAGGAATATATATATATATAGTTTGCTTGTCTTTCAGTTACGCGCAAGACAAACAAAAGTTACTCAAATTGTCTTTCTCCCAAGCAAGCTCTGAACCTGAGGTACACCAAAGTTTGTTATTTTTGTGTGTAGCAACGCAAACACTTCTTTTCTGACTACAAGTTACCTTTGCTTTTAGTCCTCCATTCACCTCCTCTCGCCTGGTATAAAACCAGTCTTAAGGAAATCAAAGCTAACTGCGTCTTAACATATATTCGGCACACGTGTTAAATTAGCACATGGCTAAAGGTTCTGATGCAAGTGCTTCGGCAAAAACCGCCAAAAACGTAATAAAGGGCGGAAGGCAATCTTGAGTGTAAGAAATACTTAGTATCAAAGATATCAAGCCCTACATGAAATTTAAAACTAGCCAAACTTCTGTCAATTGATTAGGAACGTTTCTTTATAGTTACCTGTACAATAAGTTCTATAATGTCATGGCATTGCCATCAAAATTAGGTTGTCAAGTGATGGAATAGAGCAGTACCCGTTGTAATTCATTGAGGATTGAAAAAGTCAAGAACATGATGGGGATTATAAACCTTTTTGCTCGGGAAAGCAATTTTTATATGCATTGAATTTGTAGTTTCTAATAGTGCAGTTTTTCAATAGCCAAAATTTATTTGTTTATTAAAAATATCAATTACGACCGAAGACGTTAATAACGAACATTTATTAGAAATTTAGAGAAAACCGGCTGTAACTCGGCAAAGCCGTTTTTTTACAAAACACCATATCGAGTTTCAAGTATAGTTTATGGCGCCGTGACGAGCCGCACTTGAAATGTATCCAACTTTCTTCCTATTTTTTCTATATTTCTAATAAATTTGTTTACAATTAACGTCGTTATTCATCTACACTAAATTGTATAAATTTTCTATTGTGTTAGCTTCTAATTTCTACCTTAACCTACTTAAATATATTTGTATCATTTTTTACATAACATTTGATTGTATTATAATCATTCTCTTATGTTTAAGTGCCAGTTTCATGAATTAAGAGATAAGTTAAATATCAGTTCGTTCAAATCCAACATATCTCTGTCTTGATTTTGTAGGGTATCGAACCTCTTCGTCAGTGGTTTTCTTCGGACCCCTTTTGCATAAGATTGCTGCAGAAAAACTGCCGAAGAAAACCACTGACGAAGACGTTCGATACCCTATGTATCTTAAAAAAATCAGAAAAATTTTTGCCGCTTCTGGTTTTTCAATTTTTCTAAGGGATTTCAATTCGGGGAATTTGAAATGATCAAAATCTATATTTTTGGTTCGGGTCCTGTTTATCATTTTAGAGTATACCATCAACAATTGCGCACCTCGCGTACCGGTGTTTTATGTCCTCAACTTCTAGAGGACAATATATACACATTTGGCTGTTAACACGGCCAAAACGAAATTGTTGCTGAGCACATGAAATTTTCTCGTTCACGAAAAGATACCATGAAACTTGGTATTCAGACGATAACTTTTTATCAAAAATATTTTTCCATATTTTATGCCAGAGGTATTGGGGATATTTTAACATTATGTGTGGTTCGGGAAGCCTGATTATACAAGCATTATACAACGAAGTTGATGATGGATGTTCTTTCAAGATAACCGGTAGGTATGGCAATTCTAAATATAACATTTTTATGAAAGGTGAATTCAATTGAACTTCTTTTATGTTTGGTGGGTTCATTAAATGATCAGTGAAAGTATGGAAAAATGGTGCAAATGATTTTGACCGCAAGTATCCATTTAGTTAAAGTGCTTTGCACTTCAATTCAGGTGAAATCAAGCCCAAACCTCCCAGTTTCCTAGGAAGACATAGTTGATCGAATGAAATTCTGAACTGTATTCTGTTCCATAGAAAGATTCTTGATTTTTGCAGCTGTTTTTTTGTCGATCGGTACTGTTGACGCAAGGTACCATATTTTTGATGAAGCATAAACGTTCAAATATATAACCTTTTGTATTAGATTCAAATTACGAAATTGGTTGTTCCACAACACAAACCTAAGTTTATTCAGCAACTCCTTCCAAATAAACTCTAGCATTACTTTGCTACTGTTATGATACCATACTCCTAATATTCTTACTTTTTCTACTACGGACACCCAATCACGAATAACAATATTTCTATTGATGCCTATTACCATAGCTTGAGTTTTCAGAAAGTTGACTTTCGCCCCTGCTACTTTCTCAAACCCATCAAACATATTTTTATGTCCTGTAGTTTACCTAAGTCGTTTACAATTAAGCTAACATCATCTGCAAAACTGTAAAGGCCATCGAACTGGGTTTGGCAACAACTCTGTAGCTTTTGTAGTAAAGGTTCTAGATAAAGACAAAATAGCATCATCGATAGGGGATCCCCTTGTCTGACTGATTTCCCAATTTTAATGTAGTTAGTCAATTTTCCATTTATCAATAATCTGGAATACGAATTTTCATTGATGTTTTTTACTAGCCTGACGAAGTTTCCATTAACTCCCATTTTTTGCAGTGTATCTTCTAGAAACGAATGACTGACATTATCGAAGGCTTTTTCGAGATCGAAAGATACTAAAAGAGAAGTTTGCTTTTTCAAAGCGGTTTCGAAAATTTTATCTCTTATTGAACCAGTAGCTTCAAAAAAAATTTTATTTGCATTTGTGCACTGTTGTGCCTTAGACATCAAAAGTGAACTAACTTTACATAATCGCGCTTTGAGAACGCGTGTAAAAAGTTTGAAGTCAAAATTTAACAATATTATCGGTCTGTAATTTTTAATATCGCTACTATCTCCTCTTTTGTGAATCAGAATAACTATTCCTTATGCAAAATTTTTCGATATCTAACCGTTTATTACCTCGTTGACAACTAATAACAATTCGGTTTTGATAATATCCCAGCATTTGACGTAAAAACACTTCGGCAGCCCATCTACCCCAGGTGATTTCTTTGACTGGCTAGTTTTAATGGATTGAAAAAGCTCATTTTCGGTAACATGATTCATCATGTCTCTGTTGGCTGGTAAATTCTTATCAATAGTTTTCTGGGGATTGAATTGGTCATTTAGCGTAACTTGTGATCTTTCATAGAGTGTCGTATAAAATTGGATGATTTCCGCTTCTATTTTCTGGGGATCAGATTCTAAATTTCCCATCGAAGTTTTTAATGCTTTGATCACTGTTTTCCTTTTTTGCTTTAATTTTTCTCCAACATGATAAATCGTTGTGTTTTCTCCTGCCACCATAGTTTTTGAGTGTGCGTAGTAGTAATTAGATATTTTTTTCTGTAATGCTAACATTTTCCCCTTAACGTGATTAATTTAAGTTAAAAGAGCAGGATTATTTACGAATTTCATCCCAAAAAAGTGAAAAATATGTCCAATTTCAAATGCTAATAAATCGGTTAGTATTCGATGGAATTCCTTTGTTTTTGCAGCAATAGATTGGAATATCTTTTAAGATTTTTCCTAAATGAAGATAATTGTAATTTTATTATTCAAACTATTGAACTATTGAAAATAGTCGAGCCTTGTCAAAACGAAAAATTCGATCTCTGATTGGTCGTTATATGATTGCTTCCCAAGCACGGTCGACAGAATCATATACCTTGCAATTGAAAATATGATATTTGGCCTAAATAAGAGCCTGTTTCAGCCGAAGCTGCTCATAATAGTTCTAGACAGCGACAACAGCAGTCATCCCTTAGCAGCAGCAGTAGCAGTGCAGTGGATACCAGCGATAGCGAATAGCGGCCACAGCTGTGGCGTAGCAATGGATAGCGCATTAGTTGCAGCGGAACTCAGCATCAATAGCAGCTGGGCCAGCTGATGCAGGGACAGCGGATATCAATGGCAGCGTATAGCGGCCACAACTGTGGCATGGCTATAAATAGCGTAGCAGTTACAGCGGGTATATCTGACCGTGAAGCATTTATGCAATAATTGAATGAAAATTTCAATTGCAGCAATCGGCCTTTTTCAAGGCTACTAAATGTATTTGGCCATTCGTTGTTTTGCTTTCGTCTCGATTAGACGCATATTGTTCAGCTCTGCTTGATTCGCAAAATAACAATACACGAGTTAACGTACGGGTGTTTTTTTTTGTCGATTAGCTCTTGTGCTGTGCGATAACAATAGCCTGCAGTATATTGGCAGAAACATCTTCTGCACACTGGTAGGGGCAGGCTACCCCGCCAGTGATCTGATACGCAGCTGATATATCAGCAAGAATAATTCTCCCGCACCGCTGTTACCCCGCTAGCAGCACGGACCACCATACGATCGAGCGAGCGGAAGTCAACTACAAGTGGCATCTACAAGGCCACTGTGTCACAACGCGAAGCTGGATCGTCATTGTTTGTTCTGTGGAGACACTCGATTGATCCTACTATCAGCCGTGAGGTCGTGACTTAGACGTTCGGTGAAGTATTCACTTTAGAATTTTTATCATTATTAATATTATTACTGTCAATATTATTATTATTATAATTATTATCCGAATTTCGAACTTCTCAGCATATTGCTCGAACATTTCACCTACCCCGGGCTAACTTGAATGCCAAAGGGGTTAGGCTCGGTGGATTCGTCATATTTGATCATAATCCTGATACCGTCTGCTTTAGTTGTATGTGTTGTGGTGGTTCAGAAACCCTTGTACCGTGTTGCAGGTCCCAATAACCACTGCTTTCTGTATGCTGTGTAGTTCATTTCTCAGCTCCAACTCTTCCAGGGAATTTATAAGGGCATAGGGAACCAGTCCAGTAGCAGAGATTACTACTGGGACTATACGTACACCCTCAAGGTGCCACATCTGCCTCAACTTCTCAACCAAATCGTGGTATTTCGTAATCTTGGTCGAGAATGTTGATTGGACATTACGATCTAACGGTACAGCGATGTCGATGATGGTTACCCGCCTCATCCTTTTGTCGTAGACCACAATGTCGGGACGGTTGGCACGTATAAGGACGTCCGTAGTGATCTCGCGATCCCAGTACAATTTTACGCAGCTATTCTCCAGAACCGGTCTCGGCAGGTACTTGTAGTGGGGCACATACTGCTTCACCAAATTGTGCTTCAGTGCAAGTTGTTGATGCACAATTTTGGCTACCGCATTATGTCGACCGAGATAGGCTGCCTCTGCTAACGCCTGACAACCTGCGACGACATGTTCGATCGTTTCCCCTACAGCATTGCACTTTCTGCATCGATCTTCCACCTCTTCGTGCAATATGTACCTACGGTAGTTCTTCGTCGCAATGACCCGGACTTGGATGGCTATCATAAAACCCTCTCCATAAAGAGATCACCTCGCACCAGCCACGCATTTGATGCCACCTAATCAATATGTGTTTGAGCTAACTGATGGGGGTGCGTCCCATGCAGCTCTTTCAGCTTCAACGCTGCGATCTTCTCGTCCGTAGTTTTTACATCGCAGTTCAGCTGGTAGTCCTCTTGCGCCAGATGTAGGGCGCTGAACCCGTGGTCTGCTCCGCAAACAGTGCGGTAGATTTCGTGACGATTCTGGTTTTCTACGAAGTACCTCCGCAACTGCTGTATCTGAAAAGCGCAGAGCGATTGTATATCGGTGACACCCCTTCCTCCTTCAATACGGGGCAAGGTAACTCTTTCGGTTGCCGATTTTGGGTGGTGCATACGGAATTTGGTGAGCGACACTCGCAACGCGCGTTCTATCGCCTCCAAATCCGTTTTGGTCCTTTTGACCACCCCGAAGTTATATGTCAACAAGGGCACGGCAAACGTGTTGATTGCTTTCGTTTTGTTGCCGGCTGAGAGGAAGGACTTCAAAATACGGCTGACACGATACAAGAACTTTTCCTGCAGCTCTTTCTTGATCGCGGTGTGGTGAATACCTTTCAGTTGCAGGAAACCCAAGCATTTGTACGATTCACCTTCAGCCATACTTCGAATTTCATCTCGCTCGTTGATGCGGAAACTGTCGGCGTCCACTAATTTGCCTCGATGAAGGTTGATAAGTCGGCATTTGTCGACACCAAACACCATCCGGATATCGTTACTGAACGTTGTCATCAATCATCCATGTAGAAGGTGTGGGTTACTTTTGTACTTATAGTCCCACTTTTCAATTGATAGCCATAGCTGCATCGGTTGCTAAGGGGGTTCATCGCGAGGCAAAACCATAGCGGACTGAAGGTATCGCCTTGGAAAATCCCCCTTCTTATGCTGAGAGTTCTAGACCGTAACACTGTTGCTCCGTCGGTAACGTGGAGAGACGTGCTCCACATTCCCATTGCGTGCTGCATCAACCTGATGACGCCATCATCTATTTTATACAACTTCAGTACCCTTTAGAGGTACGAGTGAGGTACCGAGTCGCATGCCTTCTTATAGTCGATGTACGCCATACCAAGGTTTCGTTTGCTTCGGCTTGCCTGGCCAACAATAACCGCATCAATGATGACCTGATCTTTGCAGCCTTGCGTGTTTTTGCGGCAGCCTTTCTGTTTCTCAGTCATCACTCTGTTCACCTCGCAATGGTCCTGCACTTTTCGAGTGATTACCGACGAGAGCACTTTATACAGTTCCAGCAGAGGTGCTTCTGGGAAACCAACTCTCGTCGTTGGCGTACAGACATGTTGGAAAACGCGGTGCATTGAAAGAGGAAATGTTTATCCGGACATGCAATGCATTGAAGGATTTGGAGGATTTTCTTCCGTATACGGAGACACGGCCCAGAAAGGCTTCAGACTGGTCTTTCACACCAGCGGTTCAAACACCACGGAATAATATGGCCTTCTTCTCGCCAAATTCAGATTGGCGATAACAAGTAAAAAGAAACGCACAGGCCTTATAGAGTGCAAAAATTTGATCCGTCTTCTTTTGGGGTTTATTCGGTACTGTCCTTACAATTTATCAGTTATAATCTATCACCTATCCATCGATCGATCTTCGTGTGACAACGCGATCGTGTATCGAGAGGTTTAACTAATTCTCACTCTCACTCTCTTGTCACTGGATAAATTTTAGATCCCAGACAACCAATTTAAGCGTATAATGCAAACAGTCATCGCATTGTACGTGCATTTATACGTGATAGTTTCGTCGCACAAGATGCTGCTAATGTTGCTTATACGTGCAAGAGTGGAGACGATATGCGTGCATTTCCAAAATATCAAAAAACTTTTACGATGAAAAAAGTTCATATATGCGACTTTAAAGCTTGATAACTTATACGAGCTGTTTAATTATTCAATGCCACTCTACAACTTCATATTTGCGATTTGAAACGAAACTATAAGCCATGTATGAATACACACTACGGGTTCTTTTATTACTTAATGCGATTTCACAAGTCAACATTAGCAAATTATTTCAGATATTTATACGATGTTCGCCATGCATTCCTTCGTAATTGTTTATTATAACGTGCGATTAAATCACCTTTAAATATAAAAAAAATACAGCGAACAGAGTAGCAATTGTTTTGCATTATTTATCCCTTGCTATTCATATTACAAGGAGTGGCAAATTACAAATGTCGGTGTTTAGTTTTACCATTCATTTCTTTTTCCTTTGGGCACACGCTGTAATATTTGGGTATCCATCCGGACTCGAACCTTGGACTCTTAGATTGTCAAGCATCATTCTTTCCTCTCCTCCGTGGTCTCGCTGTCGGAAATCTCTGAGTTTTGGTAATAACTTTTTAGCTTCATCGTATAAATGATCAAAAGAATTCGTAAAGCATGAATCTAATTAAATCTCGTATTGCGAGTTAGTTTCTACATTTCTGCGGGAACGTTCGTTGTTTACATTTCGGTTGAATTGTCATGGCCGTTCGGTGAGCTGTGTCATTTGTTTGAACAAAATTGAGTGATTTTACCGCCTTCAACAACAATTAAAGGCAAGTTTACAACAAAGATATTATGCTAAGTAGTGCATCATTGATCCGAGTTGTCTCAGATGTTTTCAGTGGCTAGTTTTTTGAAGAGCAGCAGCGGCGGGAAGTGACTAAATTTATACATATGTGATACGCTGTAATGTGGATTTACTGCGAGTTCAACCAAGCATTAGAAAAGTTAATTGGTTTTTGAATCCGGGTTTATTACCTATTAGTCGCAAAGATTCCGCATAACAACGTTATATGCGATGAAACATTCACATTGGTCATACAAGCTAATGATCTATCATAATATCTTGTGCGATGTAAGTGGTGCAAACATTAGCGGCATCTAGTTATCATAAATTCAGTCGTTTACGGTGTTACAAAATGATGCCTTTTGCGACTAAACATGAGACTTTTGGTTTTCGCGTATATTCATCACTGTAAGATGTCCTTTTAGAACATCGGATGGAGAAGGCTATTTCTTTCTATTCAGTAACCGAACTAGGGTAGAAGACTACCGGTTCAGGCTGAAAGAACTTAGTGAGACAGTTGCTATCATACCAATTGATTTGTATTCAGTAAATTTCTTCCTTATATATGATTTGTACATGTTTGCTTAAACCTATCCTAATAGTAAGTATGAGCGAGACCTCTGGACTGTGTGGCTATATGCAAAGGGTCTAGAATGCTGCGTCAGGTCATATTTCGGCTATTGAGTCTATGCACTGGTACGGTTGCGTACGGGTGGTAGAGAAAGAGGCAAAGAAGTAATTGTCTATCGGTGTGTGGTATTCTTGCGCGACAATTGTCGCATATGGTTGTAATAACACTATTTAGTGTTTCTGTGTTATGCGTTTAGCTGATGGCTATTTTGGGTTGTATTGATTGTATTAACTAGGGGTGCTCAAGTTGTCACATGACACCTCCCTTTTTAGAAGAATAATGTATTGTAATGAAATGGAATGGAATTGTTCAATTGTTGCCTGAGTCCAGTTATCCCGTAATAGGATTTTATAATTATTTTTTTTTTTTTCAGTTTGCCTGTGATCTTATAAACTATGTTTAGTTATATGATAGTGTATTACAATTATCATTTGACAATTCTGTTTTTATGTACTGTTTGGGTTTCTTTTGATATTGCGTTTTGTATTGTTACATTTGGGTGTTGTATCTGAATAATGATAAATGGTCCTGAATATACTGAATCTAGTTTTCTACGGTTTTCCTTTTTCAACCATACTTTGTCTCCTATGTGAACATTAATTGGTTTTGAGTCTTCTGCTTGTTTACATACTCTGTTTATTTTTGATTTTTCTAGTAAAGCTTTTGCTTCATGAGCTGCTAGTTGTAATTTGAATTTTAATTCTTTCTGATATGAATCGTAGTTATAAATAGGATCTATAGTAATGGTTTCTCTTAATTGTGTTGGGTAATTTGCTTGTGTACCAAAGACAAGTTCAAATGGTGTGAAAGTATGTTCAGTATGTGGCGTAGTGTTGTAGAAAAATGTAAAAAATGGTATCCACGAATCCCAGTCATCATGTTGTTCATTGACGAACTGTCTGAGATATTCGTTTAAACAACGATGACTTCGTTTGAGGGATCCTATGGTTTCTGGGTGGTATGCTGTGGAGAATTTTTGGTTTATGGAGAGAATAGTACATATTTGTTGAAATATTTCATTTCTATATTCAGTACCCATATCGGATTTAACTATCTTAGGGCATCCATATATTAAGATAAGGTTTTCTACTAGTGCTTTTGCTAAAGTAGTAGCTTGTTTATCTACTATTGGTACCGTTATTACATATTTCGTTGAAACACATCGGACTGTTAATGCGTAACGATTTCCTTTTGTTGATCTTGTAAGTGGACCGATGGTGTCCATTGAAACAAGTTCAAAGGCTCTTATTGGTGTAGAAGTGTTTTCAAAAACTTCTTTTCTTTTAATCTTGTGTTTATTTTGTTTGCATGGTATGCAATTTTTCACATATTTAGAAATACTGTCTTTCATATTAGACCAGTAATAGTTTCTTCTCAATTTTTGTAGTAGTTTGTTCATACCTACGTGTCCTCCTAAAAGGGTATCGTGGTTTTCTTTTATCAATTGATTTATTTCATCAGCCTTTTTCAAAACCATTGCTGGTGTGTAGATAATAGTTATGACGTCATTTAAATTCTCATTACATGCTGCTTTAAATTGTTCCCGGAAAACGTAACTAAATATTGGATCCTTTTCACTGATCGCAATTTTCTTTATTTTTGTTGTTTTGGCCATATCGTTCACTAGTTGCATGCATTCTTTTAAAAAGATTGTACCTTTATGTTGGAATACTTGCGCTAGAGCAATGATTCCTTTCAGATTTTCGTTTTTACTGATATGCTCATATAATTGTCGATAAGTTCGAATGTTATTTTTGGTAAATTGAAAGCTTCGATGTTGTTAATTGAATCGTAGGCTTTAAGGTGATCAATCTTATTGGCTGTAGATTCGCTTTTTGTTGCTTTATTATTTTGTTGTGTTTTGGACCTCGCCTGCATTGGAAGAATTGACATAGTTTTTAGAGTATCAGAGTCAATTGCAACACGTGAAAGAGCGTCGGGCCCTACGTTTTCTTTTCCTTTTACGTATTCAATATTGAAGTTGAATTCTTCTAAATCTAGTCGCATTCTTGTTAATTTAGACGTTGGATTTTTCATTGAAAAAAGGTGTACCAAGGGTGTAAAAACAGACCATAACCCCAAAAGGTGGGGTTATGGTCTGTTTTTACAATGAATTTCCGTCCATAGAGATATGGTCTAAAATGAGAAATTGCCCAGTGTATGGCAGTGAGCTCTTGCTCTATCGTTGACTTGTTACTTTCTCCTTTAGTAAATTTCTTACTGGCATAAACTATAGGTAATCTGATGCCATCATGTTCCTGTTCTAGTACAGCGCCACATGCTATTTTTGAGGCGTCTGTGCTAATAATGAACGGTTTTTTAAAATCAGGAAATTGTAGTACTCTTGGACTTAAAAGTTCGTGTTTTAATGTCTCAAATGCATTTTGACATTCTTTTGTCCAGTTGAATACTGCCTTTTTGACTAAAATTGCGTTAAGGGGTGCTGCTTTATCTGAGAAATAGGGTATGAATCTCCTATAATAATTGCAAAATGCGACGAATCTTCTAACGTCGTCTGCATTTTGTGGTCGGGGATAGGTTTGGATTGCTGAAAATTTTGATTTGTCGGGTGTATGCCTTCCGCTGATATGTCATGTCCTAAGTATGTCACGTTTGCACAGAAAAATTTGCATTTTGCCGGGTTAAGTTTCAAATTATATCCTCTTAATTTGCGAAAAACATGTTTTAAATTGGTCAAATGGTGTTGAATCGAACATCCGATTACAATGATGTCGTCAATGTAAAGGAAAGCACATTCTGGTGGTAGTCCGCTAAGGGCTATCGTCATCATGCGTTGAAAACTGTTGGGAGATATATTTAGTCCGAAAGGTAGTCTATTAAATTCGTAGTGTCCAGAGTTGGTTGAGAATGCTGTAAATTGTTTGGATTTTTCGTCTAGTTCAATTTGGTGGAATCCTGACATTAGGTCAAGCGTTGAAAAATATTTAGCTCTACCCATTTGGTCAAGTATGTCGTATATTCTGGGTTAAGGGAACTTGTCTGCAATAACTTTTTTATTGAGCTGTCTGAAGTCTACTACTAAACGCCATTTTTTGTCGTTATTCGTAGTCTTTTTTGGAACTAGTAAGACGGGTGAATTGTATGGGGATATAGATGGTTGGATAATGTCTTCGTTTAGCATTTTCGTCACTTGTTTGTCTATTTCTGTTCTGTGTATCTCTGGGGTTCTGTAGTTTTTTATGTATACTGGAGATTGGTCGTTTAAGTTGATTTTTTGTTTGTAGAAGTTATTACATGTTAGCATGTCAGTCTGTAATGCAAATATATCGTCGTATTTTGAGCATAGGTCCTCGAGTTTGTCTTTAATATAGCTTGGTGTGTCGTTTAAATTCAGTTCTGATATGCATTGTGTTTTTCTGTTTTGGTTGGTTTGTTTGTCGAAGGAAGAGATGTTGTAATTTTCTAGGGGTAATATACTGTCTGCTAAATGTTCTCTAATTTTTATTGTGAAATTTGTTGAATTAATTAATTTGATTATAGGATTTGCTGCATTAATAATTGTATTTGCGCAAAACACTCCTGGTTGAATTTCTGTGGAGAGGATTACGTAATCTTGGTCAGGTTTTTCTATCCGAATTTGTCTAAAAACTTCAGAACGTGGTGGTATTAATATTTCACCGTTTAATTTATCTTGTAAGGGGATTTCTATTAGTTGGGAATTTATAAAGCTTGATAATGTCCATGTGTCATAATCTAGTATGCAACGAAATTTAACTAGAAAATCTCGTCCGAGTATTCCATCCGTTGGGATTGGTACGTCTGTTGGAATGATGTGGAATTGATGGTTTATTAAACAGTCATCTTGAAGTATCAAAGGTATGTTGATACTTCCGAGTGTGTCTATGGATTGCTGGTGGATTCCTGTTATTGCACATGTATTGCTTTGGTCTATTGTACCTACTGTATGTAGTTTGATAGGTTTTAAAACTGATATTTCCGCTCCCGAATCTACTAGGAAAGTAAATTTGGAGTTTGAATTTTTTATTAATAGGGTTACAAAATTTGTCAATGAGGTGTTTATATTATAGATTTCGTTCAATTTCTTTGCATGTTGGCTAATTGAACTTGTTGTGGTTCTTGATGTTGTGGCCGATATGCAGCTTGGGCCATTGGTTCTCCCCCAACTGGCTCCTGTTGGGTGGCCAGTTGGTTTTCCGGAGCCATATAGTAAACGTTTGGTCTGTATAATTGAGGTCTTTGATTTCTTCTCTGGGGGTTATTGTTTTGGTAACGAGGGTTACCACGTCTGTAATTGTTGAATCTATTTCCGTTATTGAAATTGTTCCAGTTATTCCTATTCTGGAAATTTTTGCGGTTTTGCTGTCGATTTTGATAGTGGTATCGGTTATTGTTTTGCTGATAACCTCTGCCTCTGAATGGTCTATTATTGCTGTAATGGTTATAAGTTAGTACATTCGCAGACTGTACTTCGGCTTCGTTCTCCGAATCTTTTTCTATGGCTTTGGTCAGTGTATCAAATTGTCCTGCCTTAAGTAGTAGCTTAGTCTCTGCTCTTTTAGTACCGTTAATAAGTGCTTTAATTCCTGCACTTGTCGCTAGTTTGGATGCAGTGTCTAGCGGGACCTTTTCATAAATGTATGTTTTTTCTAATTCGAGAGTTAATTGTTCGATCTCGTCGGCAAATTTGCTAAAACTTTCCTTCTGCTTCATAGTGCTTAATTTTGATACTATGGTATTTGGGGAAGTGGTTGGACTGCACTTTAGTTTTAATTTATTAATTAAATCGTCAATGTCAGCTGGAGCGTCTGTTGCTGCAGCTCGCGCTTTGCCTTCCAGTTTTGACAAAATGGTCTGGATGGCAGCGTCTTTATTTTCGTTGGTGACTAATGCTTTGCAAGCACCAAGTGCTGCTAGTACATTAGGTAATTTTTCTGGTTTACCATCGTATGATGGTACCAGTGACGATATGATTTTTATTATCTCTATTACGCTAGCCATTTTAGAATTGTGTAATAGTTTTACGCGGTTACAAAATATAACTGTGTTAACCAGCGCTTTAAATGTAGTCTTTTTTCTGGGGAGTATGTTAATTTTTGTATAATTATTATATTAATTTCGTCATATAATGACCTTGTTAGTTTTGTGTAATATATGAGCTGTGTCGGTGATAACTGCTCTTCGAATATTGCTAGAATGTTTATTATTTCGTTGTAGGTTGTTTTTAATAATTCCTGCTTGTCCGATATAGTATTTCGTAGAAATATTCTATTAGGGTTTTTCTTAAAGTTTACTAGTAAGTTTTTTAGTATTATTATTTTGGTCTCTATTTGATCTTCCATTCAATAGTTTTTCTTATTTGTACTACGTGTTTTACCTTTCATTTAACAGGCTGGTAATCCATTCCGTTTCTGCTACTGTTTGTGGTTATTGTTTCTGCAGTTGTTGTTGTTATTGTTGTTGGTGTGCACCAGTTACTGCTTTCTGCTGTCGCTGTTAGCAGCGGTGTGCTGCGTACTGCTCTCCACTGCTACCTTGTTGCTGTCACGACGATTAACCCGATGAGTTCGCGACGAATCCTAGGATTTCTCCTCCTATCTTATGTTTTACGGCGTCCCGGTGCGATATTACTCCTTTTGTTGTGGACATTAAAATGTATCCATTTTTACTTTTTAGTAGTTTTTCACTCCACTCTGATATGTCCGTATTTCTGACTTTGATCGTCTGAGCCAGGGCTTCAATGGAATTTACTGCGCACGCGACTTTTACTGCGCGCGAGTTTGTATAGTTTTTCAACACTGTTATTGTTTTTTCGGCTAGTAGCGTGTCTATTAAATGTTCTATACTTCGCTGCTTGGTCTCAATTATTATCGGAATGTTTGTTGACCTTGCATGCTCTAGCCTTTTGATTGTTTTCACTAGTGACGTTTTCGCCGTCATTTTCACTCTTCACTATCGTTCTCGTCGTATTCTAATCTGTAATATCGTGTTATGATTTCACCTGTTTGGGCATCTACGACCCACACTTCTACTGCGTAGAAGGTCATTGTCACTTAGTTTTTTCCGTGTACGCGGTTTTGCTATTTTAAGCGATGTTGTTACTACTGAAACGCACTGCCATGTTGGCCACTCGCTCTGCTTGATTCTTATGGTGGTTGTTTAAAATTCGTACAATTCCATAGATTAGTACTACTATCGCGATCGCGCCTATCGCCACTGTTTGTATAGTGTCATGGGCACTATAAAAATTGTTTTCTGTTTGGTCGCTTCCGAACCACCCCATGATTTCACTTTCACTTTAGAATTTTGGTTTAGTTTTGCCCAACGTTGGCGTTCTTCTTCATAAAACTGTTTTTTCTGCGCCTTTGTTAATTTGGCTGGCGTCTTGCGAATTATTCGTTTGTTTTCTGTTTTGGGGATGTAGGCTGGTGAGTCAGCGTTGTCCCAATTTTCTTCCATCACTTTTAGCTGAATGTTTATTTTCGTGCACTTGGTATCATAATTAATAACCACTTTTACTGCGTTGTTCACTTCTTCACTGAGCACATATGCATACACTTGTTATCATCTTTTGTACATGAACGAAACAATTTATATTCGCGGATCGCGGGTGGTTTAGAATCGCGTTTTAAATTTTTACTTTCAGGGTCTACTGATTGTAGATAACCTGTCACGGTATGCCATGTAAGATGTCCTTTTAGAACATCGGATGGAGAAGGCTATTTCTTTCTATTCAGTAACCGAACTAGGGTAGAAGACTACCGGTTCAGACTGAAAGAACTTAGTGAGACAGTTGCTATCATACCAATTGATTTGTATTCAGTAAATTTCTTCCTTATATATGATTTGTACATTTTCGCTTAAACCTATCCTAATAGTAAGTATGAGCGAGACCTCTGGACTGTGTGGCTATATGCAAAGGGTCTAGAATGCTGCGTCGGGTCATATTTCGGCTATTGAGTCTATGCACTGGTACGGTTGCGTACGGGTGGTAGAGAAAGAGGCAAAGAAGTAATTGTCTATCGGTGTGTGGTATTCTTGCGCGACAATTGTCGCATATGGTTGTAATAACACTATTTAGCATTTCTGTGTTATGCGTTTAGCTGATGGCTATTTTGGGTTGTATTGATTGTATTAACTAGGGGTGCTCAAGTTGTCACATGACATCACTTTGTGGAATTAATAAAAGTTTGAATATACATTATATGAGTTTATCAGTATTGCTGTGTGAGTATGTTACACTCATCGCAAGAAGTCGCAACACAAAACTATATGCGATAAAACACTTGGTTGCTCATACAGCTATACGATAGTGATGTACCATAGAACTTTATACGAGGTAACCCGTGCAAACATATGCGATTTTTAGTTATCTAGGCTTATTTTCATGAGTTTAGTCATTAAGGGTGATACAAAATGATAGGTTTTGCGACTAAATTTATATGCAATACGACGTGATACTGGAGATTTTGCTTTATACGTATAATCATCACCTTGTGAGTTTACTATGAGTTTGGACAGGCATGATATGAGTTTATGTATATTACTATGCGAGTATGTTACACTCATCGCAAGAAGTTCGCAAAATAACACCATAAGCGATTAAACACATACGTTGTTCATACAGCAATACGATACTGATGTGCCATAGAACTTTCTACGAGGTAATCCGCGCAATCTTATGCGACTTCTGGTTGTCTGAATAATTATGATACAGATTTTAGTTAGACTTTATGGTTTATTTATGGTTCAACAATAAATTTCAAAACCCCCTTTTGTATATTTTTGGTCACTATTTGGTCAATATCTGGTCTCTATTTTAATGAAAAAAGTCACTAAAGTCACTATTATTTTGCTACTAGCCCTGATATTTCACGAGAAAATCGTAACCAAATATCGCTGGCGGCGAAGATGTGTTTCGTGGAAGTTTTCTTCGGCCGAAAAAAATATCTAGATGTGTGAAGTGGCAGTTTAAATTTTGTCAAAAAAAAAAAACAATAAAAATGTTTGAGTTTTTAATGGAGTGATTCATTCATGCGAACAAAAAATCTTCAACGTTCAAGGTAAGTTAACACAAATTGAGTTTCTGAGTGGAATATAAGCAGTAGAGCTTGGCAAACTGAATCCTGCCCACAACGCATATCACCTGACGAAGCCGTCAGTTACCCTATATATATTAAATACGGGTCAATTTTTTTGATATTGATATGTCAAATGAATTGAAAGTCTGAGAATAATAATAAAATCTATTAGATTCTGATATTATTATGAGGCGGGGCTTACCGAATGGAAATTGACTCCGGAATGCGCTGCAAGTACTCAGTCATTCTGCAAAGGGTCTTTGGAAGGTCGGTAGAGCTAACACCTTCTAGGTTCCGAAAACAAGACAGACGCAGAAACAAGAATCAACAGCATTGTCTTTTTTCACCCTATCACTGCCAGACAGTGGAATCTAGAAGGTCATACATACATTACCGACGAGAGCACTTTATACAGACTTGAGAGACATGTTATTGGTCTGTACTTAGCTGGATTAGTCGTGTTACGATCCTTCGGTAGGAGGTAGGTTACCCCTTTCGTGATGAATTCTGGTAACTCCCGGGGGTCTCTTAGCACCATGTTGAAGCATTCCGCTAGTCGTCCGTGAGCTTCTGACAGTTTTTTATACCAGAAGTTGTGCACAAAATCTGGTCCGGGTGCGGCCCAATTCCTGGTATACCGCGTAGCCTTCCAGATATCCTGGGTGGTTACTACTGCAGCAGCCATGCGTTCATTTCCATCACAATGTTCTTCCTCTCCTACCAACCACATCCCGCTGTCATTGTGTTGAGCGG